>NC_077228.1:13995519-14143565 GCF_027887165.1 Monodelphis domestica | reverse complement strand
TCCTCCTCTTCTTCTCTTTCCTTCTTTCCCCATCCTTTGCCACTTAGGGCCATTTTGTTAGCGAGGCGGTCAAGGAAGTGATTCCCACCCCACCCTGCCACAATCATTATCTATTTATTCTGGATGTTTGAAGTTCTTGATAAATGGATCCTAGACACAACTGCATGGGAACTCAGGGACCATCTCATCTAATTCCTTTTTTTACAGTGCAGGAAACTGAGTCACTGGCTTGTCCATAGGTAAACAGCTCTGAAGGCAAGATTTGAACCCAAGACTTCTTGACTGAGGTTCATCAATTTTGCTGCTATGTTACGCTGCCTCTGTACTTTTTCATTCGTCTGTTCATTCATAGATTTAGAGCAGGAAGTGCTTGGGGAGTCCAACAAGGACAACCCCTTCATTTTATAGATGAGGAAACTGAGGTCTACCCACAATGAGACAACTCGTCTGGATTCGAACTCAGCACTCCATCTTCCCAGTAGAATGGAATCTGTCTGAAAGCAAGGACTGCTGGTTCTGTTTCTGTGGCCCCAGTGTTTAACCCAGGAGCTACTTCATAAATCCTTGTTTGATGGATTGATTGGGTAATTGGGTAAAAGGGTAACAGGTAAGTGGGAAGAGGGGTAGACTCAGAGTCAGGAAGACGAAAGTCTTGGTTTCCAACTCGGCTACTTCCTATTGCAGAGCTTGTGTCTAGGGCTAAGATCCATCGGGGTTCCCTTAAAGGGCTCTCATGGGGACTCTACAGAGAGCTTCGCCAACCTTCCAGACCTACATCAATGAGAAGAGGCAGCGCCCCAAAGTCCTCCTTGCCTTCTCACTCCGAGCTTTAGGGAAAGCCTGTGAAGACCTGTGCTGGTAGAGGTAAGAGCTGATGCCAGCACCGGGGAACTCTGCTGCCTCCAAGATGGCTGATAGAACCCTGAAAAAGCCCTGGGTTCAGTGGCCGGACGATGAGAGCTCTCAGCGTAATGCCCCGGCACGTCGTTAAAACTCTGCAGGGCTCCCTCTGAGCCCCATCCAGCTAGACAGAAGGGATCTAACGGCCAGACAGACCTGTGTGTAGGACTGGACAAACCCCGTCAGCTCCCCCTGCCTCAGTTTCCTCATCGAGGACACGGGGATAATGAGAGCAAATCCCTGAGAGGACCATGAACGGGGCCATCTCTATCACTGGGTAAAGCGTTGTGTACATCTGAAGACACCGTGTGCGCATCAGCTATTCTTGTTATTGTTGTTCATTCCTTCTTCTGCCCTTTACTTGAGAGTTGTCAGACAGTTCAATAAAAAAACTTGTACCATGGCGGGTGCTCCATCAATGCTGAATAATAACAAGAAAAATGTATAATGCATAAACAGATTATACTGGGGCCTTAAAGTACCTTTACCTCATTAATATATATGGGAGCAGCGTGGATTCCTGCCATTCATTAAACAGAAGGGTGAGCTCTTACCATGCACAGGACAACACGTCTAGCATGGGGGGGGGGGGGACCTCGAGGGGTCATCCGAAGCTCATAATAACCCTGGACAGATGGGCCCAGAGCTGATTTCCCAGAGCTGCCACAACCTCCTTCTTTCCCAGCAAGCCCATCCTTGTCTGACAAATCCATCCAGGGAATAGTTGGCCACCATCTTTGATATGAAGTCTGGAGTCCCTCGGAGACCTTTCCTGGGTCACCTTTCTGCCTTTAGCATGGGTTTAGTGGGCGACAGAGTTAGATAAATATTGACAATGATCAGAGATATCACCGTAGGGGGATATTGGGTTCAAGCCTATTGGGGTCCCAGCTGTAACATTTCTTCACACTTCCTCACTCTGCAAAGTCATTTACTTACAGTGAAGTCTGAAGATTTGACTCCATACTTTATTATTTCTGGGACAACCAAGTTTCCTTCCTTCCTTCCTTCCTTCCTTCCTTCCTTCCTTCCTTCCTTCCTTCCTTCCTTCCTTCCTTCCTTCCTTCCTTCCTTCCTTCCTTCCTTCCTTCCTTCCTTCCTTCCTTCCTTCCTTCCTTCCCTTCTTTCTTCCCTTCTTTCTTCCTTTCTTTCTTTCTTTCTTTCTTTCTTTCTTTCTTTCTTTCTTTCTTTCTTTCTTTCTTTCTTTCTTTCTTTCTTTCTTTCTTTCTTTCTTTCTTTCTTTCTTTCTTTCTTCCTTCCTTCCTTCCTTCCTTCCTTCCTTCCTTCCTTCCTTCCTTCCTTCCTTCCTTCCTTCCTTCCTTCCTTCCTTCCTTCCTTCTTTCTTTCTTTCTTTCTTTCTTTCTTTCTTTCTTTCTTTCTTCTTTCTTTCTTTCTTTCTTTCTTTCTTTCTTTCTTTCTTTCTTTCTTTCTTTCTTTCTTTCTTTCTTTCTTTCTTTCTTTCTTTCTCTTTCTTTCTTGTCTCTGTCTCTTTCTTTCTCCTTCTTTCTTTTTCCTTCCTCCCTCTATCCCTCCCTCCCTCCCTCCCTCTCTCTCTCTCTCTCTCTCTCTCTCTCTCTCTCTCTCTCTCTCTCAGAGAGGGAATGACTAGACAATGGGGGTTAAGTGACTTGCCCAGGATCACACAGCTAGAAGTTTCTGAGGTTACATTTGAACCCAGCACCCCTGGCCTCTATGCCTGCCTCTCAATCCATTGGGTCACCTATCTGCTCCCCACTTTCAATTCAGTTCATTGGAAAAGCTCTGAGGGAGATCCTTTTCCCCCCGAGAGGGTGTTTTCTGTATCTTTCAGAGTCTTCCTCCCAGCAGGCTTTTTCATATTCATATTAGAGCTTGTTGGCCCTGGGAGTGGGACTGTCCAACACACAGAACAGGATCACAGGGAGCTCATGAGAAACCTCAGACTTAATTGATTCCTGAAACCCCGTTTTCCGGCCTGGCCTCTGGTGTGCTTGGGGTGACTCCTGCACCAGCTTGGAGTGGGCCTTCCTCATGTCTCCATGCTTTAATCCCAGTTGGGCACCTCGTGGCCCCGAGTTCATTCCAGGAAGAACTGGGCCCCAAGAGCTACGGGCCTCCTGACATCTCTTTCTGGGCCCCCAAGAGGCGCAGTCCCTGCTCCCCAGATGAACCCAAGTCGGCTCCAAAGACGAGCTCGTGGCCAGGCTGCTGCTCTTCCGGCCTCCCTCCACGCCTGCCTTTCTCCCAGAGACCAGCACCTCCTTGAGGTCAGGCTGGATTCCACCCATCTGGGGCAGCAGAGCCTTCCCAGGCAGGCATGAACGCTGTTAAGTCCTACCATGGTCAAAGCGTCAAGAGGCTGAGCTTCAAAGCCGTGCAGGCGAGCCTGCTCCGTCCTCTGGGATCTTCCGTTTCCTTGGATCTCCATGTTGCTTTGGCCATGCACTGCCCTGAGCCTGCTGCTTGGGACAGGTTATTAGCCTCCCTTTACAGGGGGGGAAACTGAGGCAGAGAGGGGTTAGGGGACTTGCTCAGCCTCCCACAACTACTGAATCTGTATTTGAACTCCAGCCTTCTTGACTCTCTGAGCTGCCATATTTTGTCTATGTATTTATACACACAGTGCACACACATTTCACACACACATGTACCCATGTACAGGCATGTATATCCACATGCATGCCTGTGTATCCCTACATGTACGCACACGTGTCTACATTTCCCCACACTAGAAAGATAACCACTTTGCCAGGCTCCCTTTTCTTGGGACAGGAAGGTCGATTTGGGCTCAATATAAATTGGACTCAGACAAATTTAAATTCCTGGGCAGCTGAACAAGCAGAGGATGCCGCCTTGTGAAGTAGTGAGCTCCCTGTCCCTGGGATGTATTTAAGCAGATGTGGAGCGCTCACTGGGGAGGAAGAGTGAAGGGGGAGATGCTTGGATGGGGGAGCCTGGCTCCCATCATGCCCACGATGCCTTTGTTTCTGGGACGAGGATCCATTTCTTCGTCTGTCCATTGAGGGGAATAATTCCCTCCGCACGGATGTCCCTGGGGGGTTGGGAGGATCTCATGAGAAAATGGATGGAGAGCATGTTTCCAAGCCTAAAGGCCCACGTGAGGCCGGCGATCACAGCGCGGGAAGAGTAGAACTGAAAGGGCAGGACCGAGTTTCCCTAAAAGCACAGCCAGCCTTCACCAAGGCAGTCAGCGAGCTTATGCGGGCATCACCCAGCCGACCCAGCGTTCTCTCTGTTGTACACCCTCATCATGTACACCTTACAGCCCGAACTGTGCTTTAGTTCCAAGGCCCGAGAGCAGCAAGGGCAGGCAGTGAGGGATCAGAGACTCGCCCACGTCCCCAGCTTTGAACCCAGGACGTCCCGTCTCTAGGACCGGCTCTCTCTCACTCAGTCCCTTAGCGCCTCCCTCCTGCCCTCCCAGGATTCTCCTGAGTCTCTCTGACCGAGGGAGCTCCAGGGTCACTGATTCTTCTGACTTCTACGCCCTCCCCTCCTGGAGAAGAAAAAGAGAAACCCTGCGACCAGGACAGCCCTCCGGACACACCTCTATTGGACATCGTTTTGGTGTCCAGCCTTTTCAGTCATGCGTGACTCACTAGGACCCTTTTGGGGTTGTTGTTGTTTTTGGCAAAGATACTGGAGGGATTTGCCATTTCCTTCTCCAGTTCATTTAACAGATGAGGAAACTGAGGCAAACAGGATAAAGTGACTTCCTCAGGGTCATACAGCTAAGACACTACAGTGGTTTGTCATTTCCTTCTCCAGCTCATTTTACAGATGAGGAAACTGAGGCAAACAGGATAAAGTGACTTCCTCAGGGTCATACAGCTAAGACACTACAGTGGTTTGTCATTTCCTTCTCCAGCTCATTTTACAGATGAGGAAACTGAGGCAAACAGGATAAAGTGACTTCCTCAGGGTCATACAGCTAAGACACTACAGTGGTTTGTCATTTCCTCCAGCTCATTTTACAGATGAGGAAACTGAGGCAAACAGGATAAAGTGACTTGCCCAGGGTCACATAGCCAGTAGTGTCTGAGGCCCAATTTGAATTCAGGCCTGACTCCAGACCCAGTGTCAGTCCATTGTGCCATCTTATTAACCATTAAGTGCTGACTGTGTGCAACTAACTATCCAGGCTCACTTTTCTAAATGAACATAAAAATAAATGCATGTGTCAGTCGATGCAATGCCATAGCAGAGAAACCCCTTTTCAGCACGGATTTTTCTGCCTCAGTACTGGACGTTCAGGATTTAGAGTCCAACCTAAGCCAGCCTGGTCTGGTCTGAATCTAATTCCATCTACTCCAGAGCAGGCCAGGCCAGTCTGGGCTCGTCCAGTCCGATGAGTGTGGATGAAGCTGTCTTCTTGGTACCAGTCAGCTATTCCAGGACTGGAGATTGGAAGACAGAAGGAAACAGACCCTGGCCTCGGGGAGCCTCCAATCTAATGGGGATTAAAATGGGAGGGGGAGAAAGTAGAAGCAGATTGGGATCTAGCCCATTACTTGAGACTAAGATGACCAGTTTAGCTTCTTTGGATTTGTCTTACTTGGAACAACCGAGTCTCTCTGGGGCTCAGTTTCCCCAGATAACAAAGGAAAGCATCAGATGTGGGACCTCTAAGTCCTCCTCTAAATCGTCTTGTAAAGAGGGAAGATTTCCCACCATGGAGTATGGGTGGGATGGAGAGTCACCTGGCCATGGCTGAAGGTGGGGAGCTCACTGCACCAGAGCTGTGTTTTGAAGGAAGCTTGGAACTCCACCGAGAAAGATGAGGAGGAACCCTTCCTTCCTTCCAGGGCTCAGAATCAGGCTAGTAAATCCAAGATGGCCCATGAGCAGAAAGTTGGCCACCAGTTGGGATTTTTTTTTTTGCCATAAAAACACATGAAAATTGTCTACTAAGATGAGGAGGTCTTTCCATCAGTGGGAATACCCATGATGAAGTGCCTGATCTTGGAAAGTACTGAAGAACTTCCAGTTGCTAGCAGCACCCTCTTCAGTTAGCAATAGTATGCCCCAAAGGGCAAGAACTTTCCTTTTATTTCTTTATATCAATCGATCCCTTATAGTACACTTATGGGCATGGATTGGATGATACTAATTACCCATGTAACCTTGTGCCTCAGTTTCCCCATCTGCCTTAGGTAGTAGATTGAGCAAAGGATTTAGAGTCATGAAGGCCTGGTTTCAAATCCTCCCTCATATACCAGATGTGAGACCTCCAGGCAAGTCCTTTCATTCCTCAGCCTCAGTTTCTTTCTCTGTAAAATAGGGAGAATAATAGCCTCTACCTCAGAGGGTTGCTGTGAAGGTCAGATGAGATAATATGTGTAAAGCTCTTAGCTGTTGAGGATTCTATTTTAGGAATTCTTCATCTTGGCTCCATGAACCTTTCAAAAAAATATTTGGGTCACTACATTCCAAAATAATTGGTTTCCCATGTAGCCCTCTGCATTTGATTTGATATATGTAAAATATAATTCTGAGAAGGGGGCCAATGGCTTTACCAAGCTGCCCAAGGGGTCCGTGTCACATAAAAAGGTGAAGGGATCCTCCTGGGTTTAAGTGTTGATGATAATGATGAGGCAGGTAGGTAGAAGAGTGGATCGAAGGAAGTGGAATCCTAAAGCTTTGAATTCAAATCCTGATTTTGACACTGTATGTCTCTGGCAAGTCACTTAACTTCCCTAACCTTCATTTTCTTCATCTGTAAAATGGGCACAATCACAAAAGGGTTGTTGTGAGGATCAGATGAGATAGTACATGTACATGTAGATAGTACATGCTTTGCAAACCTTAGAGCACTCGATAAATGTTAGCTATTAATGATTATTTGTAAAAGGAGAGGATCAGACTAGATGCCTTCTCTGGTCCCTTCTACACGATTCTCTGATCCCTTGAGCACAAGCCACCATTCTGGGTCTGGTGGAGGTGACCTCTTTCTCCTCTGATGTGTTCAGGAAGCCAGTGGTTTTTGCTAGCTATGGAAGGCACTTTCCCCATCGCTCATTCCAACCCAGATAGGTGACGTGTGGGCAGCCAGGCCAGAACCATCTCCCCGAGCCACCCTGGAAGCGCCACTCACTGGCCGGAGGGCATCGGGCCAGCGTTAGAACATAAAGAAAGCCACCAAGGTGCCCCAAGCACGAACACTGCCTCTCTCGCCAGCTTTTCTGCCACCCTGACAATTCTGTTTTCCCTGGGAGGCGGCGCCTTCCCAATCCTCCCCTTGATGATCTCCTTCGCCCACGGACAAGCACCCGCGTGGATCTCCCACAAGTGCCCACTTCCTCGAGGAAGCTGTTGCCTCCTGCTCCAGTAATTGGTACCAGAAGAGCACCCGGAATTTTTCTCGAACATATTGTTTCTCCATAACAGCTCCAAACTTTTAGCCAGATGCTTCGTTTTCTTCTGCTTTATAGCAGAACAAACTCCCCATTTTTCATAAGCCCTGATGTATATTGTGCTTTTGACTAGTCCATAACTCAGACTAAAGCATACAGGCACTTTCCTCCACTCTGTTTTCTCATGAAAGAGAGAACCTTCCCAGCCGCAGCAGCCGAGCGAGTCAGAGGTAGAGACAATTTATGATTCTGTGACATAGGCAGAAGGTGTGATTTATAGTTTAATTTGCTGTCGTAATGGACAGAGGATAATAACATGTAAAATATTAATCACTGTGTTGTAACAGCAGACATCATTTGCTAAGCTTGTTATCTCCGACTCTACCCCTGACAGTGAACAATTAAACTGACATCAGGAAAACAAGAGGCAATGTGGGAGCCCGAGCCAGGACAAGCTCAGCCCCAGCCTCCCAAGGCCACCGAAAATTAACAAATAAAGACGCAGAGATATTTTCATAATTTATCTTGCAGGGGCTCCCTTCCTCTCGCCACACGCCGCCTTAAAGGTGACTCATTTGGGCAGGAAGTGGACTCTCGGCTGTATTACGCCGGGAAGCCATTCTCTCTCTGCTTTGCCTAGCTGCCATCAGCCTGCTCCTTCGGATAGCTTGGAACTGGATTTTTAAAAAGTGCATTCATTGACCCCAGCAGAGAAAGCTTTAGGGAGAGGGGAGGCAGCCAGGGCTGAGCCTGGACACACACCTCAGTGCCATTCATTCCGCCAAGAATTCTGTTCCGACTCCTGGAAGGGGAATTTTAAATAATTTGCGATATTATCTTAGCCAAGGCAAATGGTTAAGTGGGAATCGGCTATCGATGCGGCATCCATCGATGGCTGGGAAGCTGCAGAGAGAGAATTCTGCTTTTGCCCATTTTATTAAAATGGAACTTTGTTATAACACAGAAAGGTTACTCCACCTTTAAATCATGGCTCCTGTCAGCCCCCAAACTGGTAAAATATCGAATTCCATCTCTCATTGTGGAGCCGCGTGTCTGCGGGATGAAGGGAAAGCCATCGAGTGTGTGTGTGTGTGTGTGTCTACACGGCCATCTCCTTCTGCATGTTTATGCCAGGGAAAGTTCCCCGATTGTAGGGCAGCAGCAGCAGCAGCAGCAGCAGCAGCAGCAGCAGCAGCAGCAGCCGGCAGAATCTCTTTCAAAGTGGCTGCTTGCTCTTTTTCCCCCTTCTAAATTCCATCAGCCATCTCTCTGCCAAGGGCTATGAAGGCGACCAGGAACTCCAGAGCCAGATCTATGGAAGGTCAGTGCAGGAGATGAGCAAAGCAATGGGAGCTTAACAAGAACCTTTCAAAAATTCAATTACAGCCAAAGAAATTAATAAATCCTTTCTGTTGGTACGGAACAAGAATTTGTCAACCTGTCCATTTTTCAGCATCTCCCCCTGACCCCGGTCAATTACATTGCTTGTAAATAGTTTTTAATACATGTTCAAATGATTGCTCATCTTAATGCGCAGTGATCTGTATTCGTCACGCTCGGCAGCCTCAGCCCATCACCGAGCCGCCACCAGGACCCATTACTCGGCTGTAAGTGAAATTGAAATGGAAGTTATAATTGATATCGGGGCCCATCACCATAATGGGTTCATCATAGCGCCATCTAAAATATTAATTTTCTAATTATGGATAAATGATCAGACAAGCTGAGCCAGTGCTGGCAATGGAACCCTTGGGAATTGGGGCTTGCTGGATGGGAGGACAGGGCCTTGTAAAGCCTACAAATCTTTTATTATTCTCTGCTGCAGCGCGCCCAGATTCAATTCTCTCAGATAATAGGTAAATAATAGTTAAGGACCAGGCTGTTAGGCTCAATTTTCGCTCTTTGTCTCTCTTTTGCTCCCCCCAGCCCCCCAGCCCGGTTTCATAATTTAAAGTAATGCCGCTGCTGTAACCATTCCAAATTCATTTGTCAAAGAGCCTAGAACATCATTTAATTTTAATCACGATAACAAGACAATGTGTTCATAATTCGGAGCCCCAGGAAGGGCCTTGCAAACTTGTTTACCTGTTTATCCATCCTTCCCCACCGGCAGGCAGGCAGGCAGGCAGGCAAGGCGGACGGATTGCCGAGGCGCCCCTATTTTCCCGGGAGAAGACTCTGCTAGCTCACTGGGGGCCGGGGGGCACCCTGAGGCTGTGTGTGTGTGTGTGTGTGTGTGTGTGTGTGTGTGTGTGTGAGCCCACGCCTGCCTGCCTGCCTGCCTGCCTCCCTGGGCTCCAGGTGGGCACCTCTGGCCAGAGCCCCGCCCCGCCCCCTGCACCCACTGCTTGGGGGAGGCCCAAGCCTGTCGGGAAAGGCTGCAGATTCTCCCAGCGGCGAATGGGAATATCGTAAAATTCCATCTTGTAGGGGGCATCTCGGGCTTCCTTTTATGTACTCATTCCTTCCCCTCTAATTGTTTTCCTGCACCTTGATCCCCTAATTAGGGCCTGACTAATTATCTAATTACTAAGTAGCAGAAGGGCAGCTTGATGGCGACATCTTTCCCATCCTTCAAAGCCTCGTTATCCTTCCTGAAAGTCACGGGCTCCTCGGGCGGGCGGGCTGCGGCTCCCTGGCTGCCTGGCTGCCTGGCTGGCTGCCTGGCCCGCTTGCTCCTTCCCCGGCCGGTCTGCAGGCAGGCAGGCAGGCGGGCAGGCAGGCAGCTGCAGCGGCCCATTCCCCAATGGCTGCTCACCTTCCCCATTTGTCAGGCCGCTCATTACGGCGCGGAGGGTGACACCTCCGGGATGTCCTTCTGCCGGGGGAGTTTATCCTGGAAGGCAAACTGAAGCCAAGGCACGGCGAGCCGGCGAGCGGGAAGCGTCATTTATATCCCGCTTTGCGTTCGCCGCTGCCGCCTAGTCGGGGAGCGGGTAATGTATGGACGGCAGCCCCGAGGCCCGGGAGCCCCGAGGGCTGGGCCAGGCCCGCTCCTCCTCGCGGGAGGGGGACCCTGCAGCTCCCCCGGCTGGGGGGAGGAGGGGGACCGACCCGTGGGCTCCCTGTTCCTCTGTTGAGCCACGCGGCTTCATCATTGGCCCCCATCGTGCCACAGCCCGGCTCTTCGCACTTGACACCTTTCTTAGCACACCGGAAATCCCACCCTTTTTGGTCTAAAGAAGATTGGGGCGGGGGGGGGGGGGGGAGAGGGGGGAAGGCGGATCGGCGGGCCAAGGTCCGATTTGGATTTCCCCCATCTGGAGATTGGCTTTGGCATGGCAAAGCGTGTTTCCTGGTTCCTCATGGCACCCCGAAGGATGGAAGTCAGGCCTCCCGAGAGCCCTTCTGTACACATACATGTAGACATGAACATGCAATGTAGCCACAATCCACACATGCATGTATGATGTGATGGTCACATCTTCAATGAATCCGGACACATCACTCCTCATACATGCATGACCCATACACATGCATACACACAGGCAAACCACACGTGTAGATATCTGCAGATCTCCTGTGCACAAATACACACATGACCCACAGCATATACCGATGCCACGACACACATGTGATCATCACACATGACCACAAACCCAACATATAACATGCGGTGCTCATATGTGTCGTGCATCATGCAAAAAACCATCTGCACCCCACATACACAGGTACATACAAGTGGAATGCACACACCTCGCATTGCCCGTGTACATAAATACACAGGAAACGGGACAGATTCTAGACACAAGCTACACATGTATAACCCACTCACATGTGTGTATTCATGTGGTGCTACGTCTGGGCACCATCGCCCTGTACAAGTCCTGCCCCTTGAGGGCACAGTGGTGGAATCCTCAGCCTTTAGCAGCCCACAAATGCATATCTGGACATTCCACGTATACTTCCCAGTCTCTCCTGCCTCTAAATTGGGTTTTCATCCCTGAAATCTCCACTTCAAGGCCCCCCGGGGGGGCTCTGAAAGCGCCGCCTGCAGGAAAGCTGCTGAATATGTTTACATGCGTGTGGATGCACAGACACACAGATGCACGCAACGTCCATCTAGACACAGACACAAGGTGCACACGCGTGTGCACACACATATATGTGCACGTATGTACTTGTACAAGCACACACGGGGAATCCCTAGACCTCTTTCTGAGGGGCCATCCTCTCTCTCGAGTGGCTGAGAAGGATGGGGAAGTCTGCTTGGAGGAGGAGGAAGGGAGATGGGCTATCTGCAGGCGGAGGCTCTTCCCTGCTGGAAGCGGCCCATTCTCCCTCAGCCCGGCTCAAGCCCCTCTGGCCGCGGGCAGAGAATGTGGCTAATTGGCATGAAGAGGCCAGAGCGGAGGCTTGTGGGGTTTCCATTATTCAGGAGGGAGGACATCTTATTTACTTTGCTGGAGCCCCAGGGTGAGATGAAAGTGGAAGCAAACCCCCGCAGGCTTGGTATTTAGGGTGGGTTTTATTGGGGCCCGGGGGAAGGGGGGAGGCTGTGTGTGGAGATGAAGAGGTTCAGACACCTCGGGATGAAGACCCGCCTTTACGCTGCCCCCGGCGCCCGACCAGCTCCTACCTTCCCTCCCTCCTCGGCTGCCACCTCCCAGCAGGGCCCGGGGAAAAGCTCTTCCTAATTAGCTTCGGGCCCACCGAGGCTTCTGATGACTTCTCTGTTGCCCACTGGGATCCGTTGTGATGGGGCTTTCCTAGGAAAGGAGGGTTTGGGGAACGTCTGCCTTCCTCTTCAGGGCGGTTGGCAACCGAGGCAGAGGGGAGGGAGCGCTGGGAAGCCGCCGGCGGGGTGGGGGGGGGGGCTGACTCCCCACCCTCTTAGCCTGGGGCGTCCCTGCGCTGCTGCCTTCCTGGATGTTACAGTTCGCCCGGGTGATTCTGGGAGCTCCCCACTCCCTGCCGAGCGCCTGCTTAAGTCAATATTTCTGTTAATTGTTGCATTACAAATTGTTACCCTTCCCACTGGAGGGAGTTCACAGTTATGCCTGCCGTGGAGCTGACAACCCCTCCCCGTGGCTTCAACAGCCTGGGAATGGGGGGGGGGGGGCACGGCGGGGCAGAAGGGGGGTCGAGAGAACTGCGCGGCCAATGACGTATCATCTGGTGCCAAGTCACAGGGTCCCGCGAAGGCACCGGGCCTCGTTTTCTCCTGCCACGTTCCATAAATCCGAGGCTTTGTTAGCGGGGCCACAGCCAGGCCGAGCAGCAGTCAGTCCCCTTGGAGACCTCGTTGTTGGTATTTGGTTAATTCCTTACTAAGCTCTCACTCACATTAACCCCAATTCTCAGCCGACCATCCGGGCCTAGATGTGTCCAATCAGTTAGTGATGGCAGCCGAGACAGAGAGCTGTAAATCATGACAATTAGAAAAGGAGGCAGATTCATCCAGGGGACAGCGGACGTGTTTGTGCCCCCAGTACGCGCAGCTCCCCCCTTCTCCCAGCATCCCAGGCCCTGACCCGCAACCCGAACAGCTTGGGAAAAGAGGAATTTTGTCAGGAAACGCTTTGATGAGCTGCCATTCGCCCCTCCGGCCTCTGAAGGATGCAAAATGGATACCACGGAGGGCAACAGAGAGGCTGATGGTGGGATTGGCTGCCATGCATGGAAAGGACAGAATCACAAAGGAGAATTGCAATAAGGTCACGAAGGAAGTGTGTGGACAAAAAAGAAAATGGGCTGGCGAGACAGAGAGAAGTGAGACAGAGACAGAGAGAAGAGAGACAGAGACAGAGAGACAGAGATAGAGAGAGACAGACAGACAGACAGATAAAGACAGACAGATAGAGACAGAGATAGAGAGAGGAGAGGCAAAGCAAGAGAAGAGAGAGAGACAGACTGAGAGAAGAGAGATAGAGACAGAATCAGACAGACAGAGACAGAGAGACAGACAGTGAGAGAGAGAGAGACAGAGAGACAGAGAGAGACAGAGAGACAGAAAGAGAGAATGGATGGCAGTCCATATGCTCTGTTGGCATCCAAGAAATATCTGGAGAATGTAAGGAAGGTTTCCAATATGGCGGATGGAGCTCCTGTGGTGAACTTCTGGGAGAATATGGACAAGAGCTACTCAGGGCAGCCAAGTGGATGTGGGGTGAAGTTTGCATTGTTAGAGGGATCTTCCAAATTGATCAAATCACAGATCCAATGGAATATTTTCAAAATAATCTTAAAGTATGGAACATGTGAAATGAAAGGGGAGGATGTCACAACCGATTCTATAGAATACTAGCCATGGCCCCAACGAAGACTGAATGAAATAATACATTGATTATGCTTTACAGACTAGTTATTATTATTGTTGTTGTTGTGATGATGATGATAATGATGGTGATGATGATGATGAAAGGAAAAGTGTCTGAATCAGAGTAAAAATACCTCACATTTCTACAGGGTTTGATGGTTCATGAAGCACTGTTTCCAGGGAAATGAGGAGTCAAGTATTCTCATCACCCAGCCCTGTTTCTGTAAATGGGTATAGTCTCTGTAGACCTGAGTTTCCTGGAACATTGTGAGATTCACATGAGTTCTTGGAGATTATAGGATCATGGATTGAGTACTAGAAGGGACCTTGCCAGTCATCTTGATCAACCACCTGATTTTATAGGTAGAGAAACTGAGGTCTGGAGACATTAAATAATTTGCCTAAGCTCATAAAGATAGTAACAGGGCCAGGAGTTGAACTCCATCTCTTCTGGTCTCAAAGTCAAGTCACCACAAATCGATAATAACCTTTTCCTAATTTTACAGTAGACTGAAAGCAGGGTCAGGACAGGGGGATAAGAAATAACATATGCTGGCAAATGGTGATTGTTAGTTCCATGGAAGAAGGAAGGCCATAAAGATAAACATTAATACTTTACATCATAATTAGAAAGCAAGCTCATTGAGGACAGGGCATGCTTCATTTTTGTCTTTATATCTCCAGTACATAGCTTATGTAGCATGCATTTAATAATGCTTGTGAAATTGCATTGTTGAACTGAATGTTACTAGTATTACCAATGACAGTCATTGTCAAACAAATTCATGAATGTTGATTTTTCTTTCCTATAAATTCAAAACCTTTGAGATCAGCAGAGGCTGGTCAGGCTTGTAGGGGGTCGTGTTTTGGTACCTCATCTTGGAAAAATGCGGCTTCAAAAACAACATCCCCAGAAGAACTTAGTTCTTTTAGAGAATGGGAATGGGCTGTTGAACTAATACTCATAATGTCCATTTGTATTATGTTCTCATATTAGCTAAGCATTTCCTCATGACAGCCTTAGAGACTTCCCCTTTGTGAGACTTTGGGTGAGTCCTCTTACCTTTCTTGGGCTGTTTCCTCCTTTATAAAAATGAGGAAGTTGGAATGGATGATTTTTGAGGTCCAGCTAGAGATCTAGGGTTCCATGATCATAAAAGGTAAATAGAGGTAGAACAAGTATTACTATGTCCAGTTTACAGATGAGGAAACTGAGACTTTGAATGCTAAATGGCTTGTCCAAGCTAGTAATTACCTGAGATAGGTTCTGAATCTCAGTCTGTTTGTAAAGGTAAGGCACTCAGCCAATAATGGTAGGGAATGCAGATTGCGTTCTTGTTGGGCAAGTTGTCATGTTCCAAAGGCCCCTCAAAGAACACTCCTTTCATGTTAGAAGATCTTGACATCCCCAGACAAACCCTGTTACACTGAGGCACCAAGCTGCCCCTCATAACTGCAGCTCTCAAAACGATTTGGTTTCCATTGTTGGAATCTATCCAGAACTTTTTTATAGTTATCTTTTGTTTTTTTATCACTTTCTTTCCAACTTTTCCTCCCTTATATTGCAAACAGGAGAGCCATCCAGTCATCTCTCTGAGGGTCCGAGGTTATCTCCATCTAAGTGTGACAATCTGGTTGAACTATGAGGTGAGAGATACTGTGTGCTCAACTCCCCCTCCCCAACCATCGCTTGAGACAAAGAATAAAAGAGAAAGATGAGAGAGAAGAAAACCAGCTGACCAAAACTAACCACGTGTATTTCCATGCAATGGTGGCACCTCAAAGTTTGCTGAACATTTTCTCTTTATTTGGGGGAGGGATCAGATTACAGGGGGGAAACTCTCTCTCTGGAGTCAAAAGGAGGACTCTGTGTTCCTATTCTAGCACGAAAGCTCAAGATTTACTGCGGTCTTAGGCAAGTTGCTGCCTCCCTCTGGGCCTCAGTTTCCTCTTCTGTAAAATAAGAGGGTTGGACTCCATGGCCAGCACAAAATCTAGGATCCAATGCCCTTCATTATCTCAAATGTGCCTCCCAATAGCCCAGGGAAGTAGGTTCAGCAAGTATTGTGACCATCCTCTACTGGTTAGACAATTTGTCTCTGCTCAGACAGCTAGGAAGCTTCCTAGACTCAAATTTCAAATGAGGAGCAGGGAAAGGCTTGGAATTGGATCTTCTAAGTCCAGGGCTCTGCTGACTACAGTCCTACTGATTCTAGAAAGAGTATTACTTCTTCCAACTTAACCTCTCCAGAACAGAATAGAAAAACCTTTTATTTCCCTCTCCTCACCTCTTGCCTTCTTCAGAAAAGTCATCTAGGGGCAGCTAGGTGGTTCGGTTGATAGAGCACCAGGACTAGAAATGGGAGGACCTGGGTTCAAATTTGACCTCAGACACTTCCTAGTTGTGTGACCCTGGGCAAGTCACTTAACCCCCACTGCCTATCTCTTACCATTCTTCTGCCTTGGAACGGATCCCTAGTATCAATTCTAAGATTAGAAGGTAAGGGTTTTTTGTTTGTTTGTTGATTGTTTCTAAAGAACAAGAACAAGAATCAGTATGGGGCTAGACTTCACTTGTCCAGCTACTTGGCAATTTACTTCTCTCCGCACCTCCATTTCCTCATTGATAAAACAAGGTGTTTGGACTCCATCAGTGGTTCCCGAGCTGTGGGCTGGACTCTCCCCAATGAACCAAGCATTGCCGCCAAGCTTCTTCTGTGGGCTATTGGTTCCTCCAGGATGGGAAGTGTTTTAATCTTATTTCATTGCTGCTATTTGTACCCCAGTGCCTAGCACCGTGCCCAGCACACATTCTTGAAGAATTTCATCCATTGGGGAATTCTCATTGATGTCTGCTCAACCTGTATAGCTCTTATTCACATCTCCTTCTACTTTTGCCATTGGGAATCCCCCAAGGGGCTGGTAGCTTCCCTGGAGGCAACCAGTAAAGGCAATGAGCTGCCCATCGGTGATTCCTCATTCTCACCACATTTTGGGGTTCTTCTGGCTTTGACTGAAGTGCAACCTCACGGTTCCTGATTTATTCTCTTGTAGCCTGGCCTATTGCATAGTAGGCTCTTTAAAACTCCAGTTTAAAATGACTGAGGGGAATTTTGATCCTTCTTTACTTAGCAGAGGATTTGGGGAGCCTCTGGATGAGGAAACTCCCTCCACCAATACAGGTCTTCCCCTTCTTAGTTACTTACTCTGAGAGGGCTGCCTGGGGACACTGAGTGAGAGTTCAACAACTCTCCCAGTGCCAACATATATCAGTGGTAGGACCTGAACTCAAGTCCTTCTCCCTCTGAGGCCAACTCTTTATGCATTGTATCAAAATGCCTCTGAACCATTTTTGGTCCCAAGAAAATAGGCCTTGTGAAATAATTAAGCAGCCTTTCTGTAGACTGAATAAATGCTATCTCTCGCCTACAGACATTATTATTTTTCCAACATGCACACGTGGTGTTGTGAGAAATAAACTAATAGCTCATTTAGAAGTGGGGACTTTGATCAGGAGGCTTTTGTCATCACAGAATTTCTCAGCCAAGAAGCTGTGAAATTTTCACCATTTGAAAGGGGTCCTCATGCTCAAAATGGTTAGGAGCCAGTCAGTGGCTACGGTGGTCTCTCGGGACCTTCTGGTTCTAGCCTTGTAGGATTCATTAGGTTCACTTTGTGGGTCTGGCAAGGGAACAATTTCTCTTGCCGAGTTCCACACTTCCAGTTCCTGCCTTGCTGGCCATAAAGTACACATGAGAAGTTAGCCCTGATACACAGGAGAATCAGGACTCTGGTTTAGGTTTCTGGGACACATTCAAGTCTCCAGGGAAAGCAGATGATTAGAATCATTTGTCCCTGGGATGGATGGAGAAGCAAGTTCTGGCACCCTGGAACGCTCATCTCCACCTCTGCCTTCAGCTGACCTGAAAAATCCCAAATCCTCTCTCTTAAAAAAAAAATTGGGGAAATTAAATTCATAACAAAGCAAATTTGATAGTATGATATTTCACATAAAATCGGAAAGAGGTAATGGGACAGAGTGGGCAAAGAACCAGCCCAGAAGGGCCAGCTTCAAATTCCTCCTTTGATCCATCCTAGCTGTGTGACCCTGGACAAGTCATTTCCCCTCTGTGTTCTCCAGACAATTGATGACTTGTAGAACTGTACTGGCAGGAGAGTTCCCACTTTTTCCTATTCCTAATTCCAATCAAATCACCTGACTAGTCACCGTCCCTAAAATTGGGCAGCTAGGAAGTGGAGGGTTGTTGTTGTTGTTGCTGTTGACTCAGGGATATTGGAGTAAAAATCCTCCATCCCTAGAATGTTCTCCCTGCTTATCTCTATGTACTGGCTTCCTTCAAGCCCAGGTAAAATCCTCTTTGAGAAGCCTTCCCTTTACCCCCTTAATGCCAGGGGTTCTTCAGGTGATTAATTTCTATTTATTCTGAATATATCTCATTCGGAAATAACCATTTCATGATGTTTTCCCTATTAGATGATGAGCTTTCAGAGGGCAGGGACTGTTTTCCTCTCTTTCTTCCTATATCTCCAGGATTTAGCCTGACACACAGCAGGCACTTAATACATGTCTAATGACTTACTGACTCAGATACTTACTAGCTATAGCTATACAACCCTGTCTGCCTCAGTTTCCTCATCTGTAAAATGGAAATAATCATAGAATCTGTCTCATGGGGTTGTTGAGAATCACATGAGATAATATATGTGAAGCAAACTTAAAGAACTCTGTAGGCATTGGTTTTCCTGATTATCTATGGCATGAGGAGTTTTCCCAATCCATTAGGGTCTTGATTAAAAAGGAAATGCTACAATGAATTACACTGCCTTTGCTGTACAGCAGGAATGGGCCAAACATACCATGGAGGAAGGGGCTGGGGTTGCTTTTCTAGAATCCCACAGATTTGTACTTTCTAGGAGATATAACTAGTCAGCACTCAGATATACACATTTGTAGATCTGTGGTTTTGTTAGTGGGAGCATCCTTCCAGAATGGGAAACTGCCTCCACAGAGACAAATTGAGACTCATCTGTGACTTAATGGATATTGAAAATTGTCTGTGATACTAGATATTTGAATAATGGATTTAGAGTTCAAAGATCATCAGTCCAACCCCCTCATTTTATAAGAGAGGGTCATGAGTCTTAGAATGGTTAAGTGACTTATTCAAGGTCATACAGGTAAAAGTATCAGAGGAAAAATTTGAATTCAAGTCCAGTGATTAGAAATTGGGTATTCCTTCTACCACACTGTGATGCCTCCGGGTCATACTACTACTTGAGGTCTGCAAATTTCCAGTGTGCAAAATTTCCTAGAAATATGTAGCACCTACATGCCTTGTCCCCCCTCAATTTTGCCCCCTTTACTTCTCAGATTACTATGTCTATTATATGCATATATAACATATATTATGTATATATATATATATGTTTCCTTGTGGATACGGATATATAGAAATAGGCACACAGTAGTTTTCCTGTTGTCTTCTCATTGGACTGTAAGCAATTTGAGGACAGGGACTGTTCTGTCTTTGTTTGTGTCCCCCTGTGCTTAACATGGTGCTTACTGCAGAGTAAATGATTCATGAATGCTTATTGACTGATCATTGGACTGAAATGAATATGAAGTAAAAACAAAGTCAGTAGCAAAACTTCAGCTAAACCCATTGATTGATTTATTCCCTCATTTGTTTTTAGCTATCTTGATATCTTGTGTTTTTCTATCACTTCCACATCTGATATATCTCTTCCCCTTCCCCTGCCTGGCAGGCTCTCCTTTGTAACAAAGGATTAAAAGAAGCAGAAAAAAATCTGGCTCATCAGAACTATCCAACAGCCCAAGAATATGTTCAGGGTTCCACACCCATAGTCTGAAAAGAAGGAGACAGCTAACTGGCACAATGGATAGAATGCTAGTCCTGGAGTCAGAAAGACCAGAATTCAAATTCAACCTCAGATACTTATTTACTAGCTGTGTGACCCTGGGGAAGTCACTTAATCCTGTTGTCCTCAGTTTCCTCATCTGTAAAATGAGCTGGAGGAGGAAATGGCAAACCACTCTGGTATCTCTGCCAAGAGAAGCCCAAATGGGGTCATGAAGATACAACGGAACAACAACAAACCTTATCTCACCTCTTCTCTGGGCCGCCATCTTGGTCATTATCATGACACACATGCCAGTTTACTTAATTTGGAAGTCAATATTTGCAAACCATAATTTCCTGGGAGATCATAAAATCCTTTTTGAATTGGAAAAATGGAGGCTCCAGGGGTGAGAGGGATGTAACTTGCCCAAGGACTCAGAGCGTGTAGGTAGCAGAGCTGAGGCAAGCTCAGGGTCTTGCCCTCCTCTTCCCGCACTGGGACTCCCTTTGGATATGTATGGGGCCTTTTAAAAAGGCATGCTTCTGTCTGCCAGCCTTTAGAAACAGTGATCTAAGTGCCAGACATTTCCTATTAAAGTTTAAAAAACATAGCTTTAAGTCATACATTACATAGAGCATGTTCATCTCTCATCTGCCTGAGGAGGGCTGAAATCTCACCGAGATCACATTTTCAAACAGTCATCGCTTTCTACTCCATCTCCAAACATTAAATAAAAATAATGTCAATTCATGAGCCCCGACACCTTCAGTGGAACCAGGACCAGGGCTTGATTATAAGAGGAGGAAGTCAGCTCCTTGGGGAGGACGATTGTTTCATTCTTTGTGCCTGCGACAGTGCCTGGAACGTGACAGGGACCAATAAATGCTTGCTTGATTAAATTATTTTTGTTTTCTCCCTTGTGCTTAGCACAGGGCTGTGAAAGCAGGAGAGCGTCAGCTCCTTGAGGGCAAGAGATATTTTCATTTTTAAATTTTGTATCTCTAGTGCTTAGCACAATGCCTGGCACATAGTAGGAACTTAATAAATGTTGGGTGCACTGGATAGATGCTTAACTAATGGATGTTGAATGAATGCTTTAATTATGATGGGGTCATGAATAGAAGACATCTATAGACACTTCTCCCTTGGAGCACTTAGTATGCAACAACTCAGCATAAATCCACTACTGTGTGCAGAGCCCCATGCCAAATACTATGGTTAGAAAAGATTGCCGTTATTAAGGACAATACCATTGGGGGGTGTAAAATGCAAGTCATACTCACTGATTCATCTCAGTTTCCTATTCCTTTATCATATTTCAATAATGAACATTTTATAAAGCCTTTTAATGTTTACAGGAAAATTATTATCATTTTACATATGAGGAAACTGAGGCATCAAGAAATTTAGTGACTCGTACATGGATAGTAAGAATCAAAGGCAGGATTTGAACCCAATCTCTAACCACCAGGCTATAGATAGTTATATTTGCTCCTGTTTTTAGAGCCAGAAGACAAACTGGTGAAGTGGCCAGAGGACTTGATCTGGATTTGGAAAGCCTATGTTCAAATCCTACATCTGCTGCTTACTGCCCGTTGCCCATTGGGTAAGTGATATATAACCTCACTTGACCAACATCGAGCATCCCTTCTAGGTCTACGTCTGATTCTTATCCAACCTTCTCCTTTTCCAGGTGAGTAAGCAAGGCCCAGAGAGGTGTCTGTGGGGATCCAGAGAATAAAGGGTAGAACTAGAGTTTGGACCCAATGAGAGCCAACTCTTGGACCAAGCTTCCTCTATGAGTAGCAGATCCAGACTCTGTCAATCCATCAGTGAAAATTTATTCAATGCTTACTATGTTCTAGGCACTGTGCTGATCTTTGGGGATATAAAGAGGCAAAGCCAGTGCCTGCCTTCAAGGAGCTCACAATCTAGGGAATCGTTAAACAAGGGGGAAGATTGCCTCATACAACATGGCACCTTGTATTGAGACAAATCCAGTTAGAGGATGGCAACATTTTGTGGGGGGAGAATAAATAGAGGCAAACACCTGGATAATCACATTTGACTTTGTGTTACTCATCCATCCCACTGCCTTTGGGGTTGGTTTGGGGCTCTTATAGAGGGCGAGGAGGCAAGAAAAGCTGGAGAGATCCGAAGGCCTTTTGCAGGATTGTATTTCCAGAGCTGAAGGGGACTTCAGAAGACATTCTAGTCCAAGATCTTCATTTTTCAAAATGGGAAACTGAGACCAAAGAGGTTAACGTGACCCTAGTATTACAGGAGGAGAGATTTAGAGTTGAGAAATTGGAAACCATCTTGTCCAACCAGCTCATTTTATGGATGAGGAAACTGAGTCCCAGGGTATTTGAATGACTCAAGTCTTCTGCCTCTTTCTACTCAAGCACCATGCCATTCCTCAAAGGACAATTCCCTGTGCCCTTTGGATTTTGCAGTAGTACAGTTTCCATATAAGATAGGGGAGTGACTGAGCTTGAGGGCATTAACTCAGGTAGACAGCCTGCAGAGAGCAGGATGGCTCGGGGGCTCTGCTCAGGGTTCTTAACTTAAACTGTTGTAAAGTTAGCCAATAGCTCAAGATGACTTGTGCTCCATGAGGATGTCAGAGAAGCCCATTCTCCTAGTTGGATCCCCAGTTATAGCTCCCTCCTCCCTCCGTTCCTCTTGGGGGGGGAGGGGTTGGAGAGACTCTGGACACACTCCATCAGTGGGTCCCATATTTACTGTGGAGGATTTGCAATTTATCCAGCTGGTAAAGGGACATTTCCCTCAGGCAACATTTGTACACAGAAATAAAGCTACCAGTTTATTGTTTGTCTCGGAAACCCAGCAATCTTACTGTGTCCTACACTCAGCTGTGATGGGTAACAAAGTCCATGGGTAAAATGTAGCTGCAATTGAGGATGAGGGAGTGTGTTTGGGTGTGTGTGTAGCCTGCAAAGGACCCAGTGTAATTTTCTAGGGGGTGGCACCCCCTGGCACCAGGGGAAAAAAGGACTTTCCTGAAATGGCTCATCATCTTATTGCCTTTTGTTTCCTTTTCTTCAATGTTCGGTTGCATTTAACTGTTCATTGCTAGAAGGATGCATTCAAACTTATGGAGCATGACGTTTTAACACTCCCTACCAAGATTCGTCTCAATTTCTTTTCCTCTGAAATGTAGCCTTTCTTCAGAAAGTGAGCCATTTCTCTGGGTTCTCCAGTGGTGCACTAGTTGGTCTACAATGGTGGAGTGAAGAGAACCATTGAGCCTTGGGGCATACATCACCCCCTGGGCAACGGGAGCCCCCACCTGTGTAGGGATGGGCTGTAAGAAGTGCAACTGACCACAACGCAGCCCCCATCTGTGAACTTCCTCATTTAACTCATCCTACTTTCTAAAGGCTAAGCTCCATTGTTTATTATGTGACCTTGGTAAATCATTTCAACTCTTCAGAGCCTCAGTTTCCTCATCTGTAATGTGAAAGGGTTGGACAAGATGATGTCTCAGGTCCTTTCCAAATACACTGAAGCTCAATCACAGGGAATGAATCCTAGATTCAAGAAAAGGAAGAGAACTTGGCGGAACTTCAGTCCATCTCAATTGAAAAAGAGTCCCCAGAACAAAATACCTGAGAAGTGGTCATCTAGCCTCTGCTGGGATGACTGAATGAAAGTACTAAATGCTTTCTGTATGCAAGCTTTGAGCTGAGGATACACAGAGTAAAACTGTTCTTGCCCTCAAGGAGCTTATATTCTAATAGGGAGAGAATACATATAAGAGAGGGCAGCTTTGCAGTGGATGTTGAGGACCAAAGATATTTAGGAAGTGGAGGCATGTGGAAGGAGAAGGAAATAAAGGAATAAAAATTTATTAAGCACCTACTATGTGCCAGACTCTGTGCTAAGCACTTTACAAATATTTTCTCATTCAATCCTCAAAATAACTTTGTGAGGTAAGGTGTTATCTACATTTTACAATGGAAGAAACTGAAGCAAACAGAGGTTAAATGACTTGCCATGGGCAATACAGCTACTGATTAAACTCAGTTCTTTCTAAATCTAGGGCCAACCTCTATTCAGTGTACCACCTAGCTGACTACATGGCCTGGTGACTTGGAGGATCAGTAAAAATAAGATGGATAGCCACGACTTTAAATGAAGGGAAATCCATTACCTCTTGAGAAGTAGAGTCTAGAGGATAGAGTGCTAGGCTTGGAATTAGGAAGGGTTCAAATCCCACCTCCAATACTTAAGCAGTATGACCCTGAGTAAGTCATTCTGCTCCTCAGGTTGTAAAATGAGAAAGTTATACTAGAAGGTCCCAGAGGTCTCTTCTCTCTCTAACTATTATCATCCCATGATTGTCAATGCTCCTATATTCAGTTCCCTGGCAGAACAAGACTGCCTTATCCATCAACTTCTTTTCTGAAATCCGATCACTTGGGTCTCAGTGACATGTCACCATCCAACTTAGGGTGTTTAAAATCAAATTCAGACTTCATATCACCTACTGGGAACACCTCTAACTCTTTACCATATTAGATTGGCATCTAGGCAAGGAGCAAATATAAGTGCATTTCATTATTTTTCTGATTGACATATAATGTTCTTATTAGCATCTCCCTCCCATCCATTCCTTTCTACCTCCCCTCCTTCCCCTCCCTCCTCTCCACTCTCTATTTCTCTCCTTTTCCTTCCTTCCTTCCTTCCTTCCTTCCTTCCTTCCTTCCTTCCTTCCTTCCTTCCTGCCTTCCTTCCTTCCTTCCTTCCTTCCTTCCTTCCTGCCTTCCTTCCTTCCTTCCTTCCTGCCTTCCTTCCTTCCTTCCTGCCTTCCTTCCTTCCTTCCTTCCTTCCTTCCTTCCTTCCTTCCTTCCTTCCTTCCTTCCTTCCTTCCTTCCTTCCTTCCTTCCTTCTCTCTCTGTGTCTCTCCCTTCTCTCCTTCCTTCCCTACCCCTTCTCTCCTCTCCCTCCCTCTCTCCCTCTATCCCCCCTCTTTCTCTCTCCCTTCTTTCCTTCTCTCCCTCTCTCTCTCCCTCCCTCTCCCTCTCCCTCTCTCCCTCCCTCCCCCCTCTCTCTGTATCACTCTCTCTTCCCCCCCCCATCTGTCTGTCTGTCTGTCTGTCCCTCTCTCTCTCTGTCTGCCCCCCTTCCTCTCTCTGGTACTCTCTCTGTCTTCTTCCCTTCTCTACATTCAGTCACAGATACAGTGAAGCAATAATATATCACTAAGCATGACCCCTTGGCCTTTATGAATTATCTGTTTAGAAAGATGTGAAGCCACCTTTTATAAGCACCATAATAGATACTTAGACATCATGGATCAATAGCAAACAAGCTTGCTGGTTGTAGTTAATGAGTGCCAAAGGGGCACTCTCATAGTGACCCCTGACACCACAGCTGACAAGAAATCTATAGAGCAAAAAATAAGGAAGATGGACAGTTTTTAAAGTTATGAAAATAGATCTGTGGCCAATCGGGGTAATTTTCTCTGGGCTGAAACCCTTCAGGGTTCTGGGTGGACGTTAATTTCTTCAAGTCCTTTAATTTTGACTCCCCAGGGATAAAAGGGCCGCCCACTGGAAACACCAGCAAGGCGGCCTGCTCACATATGGCATCATTCCATTTGTTGCCGTTCTGAGAACCATCTGATATTGTTTGGCTGTCAACGCAGCATTTTTCTCGCTCTGAAATGGGCTGTCATTTATAATTTCAGGCGGGCACAGATTTGTTAAACAGGCACATGGTAATGGGTTTCTATAAGGAGATCCACAGACTCATGGTTCTGGAAAAGAAGGGAGCTGGTGAGGTATTTAAAAACCTAATGGGAATGGAGTATTGGGGGTTTCTGGGGAGGGTGGTGTCGGCAATGCCTATTGGGGGAGGCCGATGGGACAATAAATCCAGCGTTGTGTGTCTGTATCTTCTGTTGGAAGCAACTATCTCCTTATGCCTTAGAGGTCCTTCTGGGAAAGCAAAGGGTAGAGACCTTTCTGTCTGAGGTAGTGGAAATAATAACAACAATATCTATGGCAACATGGAATGTAAAAGTATCATTGTTGTGTCGCCCCTTGTCGGCCCCAAGAGGGTTTCAATCTAAACTCTCTTGAAGAAAAATAGGAATGAGATAATTAATAATGATGATGATGATGATGATGATAAGACCACTTCTCTCTGAATTCCATCAGACAAGATGAGAGTGTGATGGTAGCAACAACAATAATAGTAGCTGACCTTTATGCAGTGAATTAAGCTTTCCAAAGCACTTTACATGCATTATCTCCTTTATTCCTCACAATGGTTGTGTGATGTAGTTGTTATAAGTATTGTTTATCCTGTACACCAGTGAGGTACTGGGGAAATAAAGGGAATTCTAGAAACAGAAACTATTTATTAATGGAGCTGAGAAAATCTCTAATTTAGAAAAGGGGCCCTGGTGACAGCTGATTGCAGCATCCTGCCTGGCAGAGAAATGAATGCTTCCAGCAATGCTAAAAGGAGAAAGAAGGCAGAGGGAGAGATAAAGGAGAAGGGAGGAGAGAAGAGTGAGGGGAAGGAAGAGAGGAGGAAGAAGAAGAGAATAAGAAAGGGAGGAGGAAAGAGAAATAATGAATAATAATAACTAGCATTTAGAAAACACTTTCAGTTTACAAAGTAATTTGCATGGTATCTGTCAAGAGGGTGCTATTAACTCCATTGTATTATTATAAAAATATTTAATCATAATAACAATAGCTACTATTGATAGAGTGATTTAAGGTTTCTGAGGTATTTTACATATCTTATCTTATCTGGTCCTGACAACAATCCTGTGAAGTGGGTGCTAGTGTCCCCATTTTATTATTATTATTATTATATTTAATAATAATGATAACTAGAATTTATATAGTGCTTTAAGGTTTCTGAGGTGTTTTACATATCTTTATCTCTTCTGGTCCTGACAACAATCCTGTGAAGTGGGTGCTAGTGTCCCCATTTTATTATTATTATTATATTTAATAATAATGATAACTAGAATTTATATAGTGCTTTAAGGTTTCTGAGGTGTTTTACATATCTTATCTTGTCTGATCCTGACAACAATCCTGAGAAGTGGGTGCTAGTGTCCCCATTTTATTATTATTATTATTATAATATTTAATAATAATGATAACTAGAATTTATATAGTGCTTTAAGGTTTCTGAGGTGTTTTACATATCTTTATCTCTTCTGGTCCTGACAACAATCCTGTGAAGTGGGTGCTAGTGTCCCCATTTTATTATTATAATAATAATATTTAATAATAATGATAACTAGAATTTATATAGTGCTTTAAGGTTTCTGAGGTGTTTTACATATCTTTATCTCTTCTGGTCCTGACAACAATCCTGTGAAGTGGGTGCTAGTGTCCCCATTTTATTATTATTATTATATTTAATAATAATGATAACTAGAATTTATATAGTGCTTTAAGGTTTCTGAGGTGTTTTACATATCTTATCTTGTCTGATCCTGACAACAATCCTGAGAAGTGGGTGCTAGTGTCCCCATTTTATTATTATTATTATTATAATATTTAATAATAATGATAACTAGAATTTATATAGTGCTTTAAGGTTTCTGAGGTGTTTTACATATCTTATCTTGTCTGGTCCTGACAACAATCCTGAGAAGTGGGTGCTATTTTCTCCCATTTTCAGATGAGGAAGCCAAGACTGAGAAAGATTATGACTTGCCCAGGGTCATCAGTATTTGAGGCAGAATTCAAACTCAGATCTCCCCTCAAGTCTATCCTTCTATCCCCTGTTGCAGACTGGCTGCCTGGAAAGAAAGTGAGAAAAAAAAGAGGAGGATAGAAGAGAAAAGCAAAGAGAAAAGGGAAACTATAGCAGGAAGGATGGCCAGAGAGAGAAAAGAAGGGAAGAAGAGAGGAGAGATCGATCCAGAGATAGGAAAATTGAGTCACCCCCCCTCCCCCTTGAAACACCCCTCTGAACAATGTCCACAGCGAGGGTATTATGATGTCACACTTCAGTAACGGGGCCTGAAGTCTCAATGGTCTCCCTGCTGTTAAGCCCCATCGCAAACACATTTGTCCTGGCTGCTCTTCCCTTTGTGTCCCCCTCTCATCTGGCCAAGATGAATCGCTGCTGGATCTGGGCTGACTCGGAGGGCAGAGCCCAGGTCTCGGGGAGGTAGCCTGCCTCCCGCGGCTCGAACGTTTTAATTAATTTTAACAGTGATGCCCAAATGAGAGTTAATCAGTCTGCAGCCGCCGCTTTCTAATTTACCAAGTTTATTCATTAAAACTTTCCTGCCTGAACTTTGATTGAATGTCATGCTTTTTAAGGAGCCTTTCAAACTGCCTTAAGGGGATTCAAGTGACTGGGCTGGGCAGCCGGCGGTGTTTGGTGAAGGAGGAAGAGCCGGGGAGCCCCGGGCTTCCTTGGTCCGACTCCGAGAGCTCTTGTAGGGGGCCGCAGTCTGGTACAAACCGGCTTCATTTGAAGGCATCTGGGCAAAGGAGGGGAACTTTAAGGCAGGTTAGGAAAAGTGTAGGGCTCGGCACATAGTAGGTGCTTCACCAGATTTGGCTGGCGGATTGTCCATAAAGAGCTTCCGTAAATCCGGGCCGTGTTCTCCGGGGCTCCAGGTGCGTATCCGTTTGGGGAAAATCCGGTGTTGCCATAAAATGAAATCCATCGCCTGAGCCTGGCCCAAGCTTGCACCTTTCACGGTATAATGCGGCTATACTTTAAAGAGAGCGGGAAGATGGCAGTCAAATTCCCATTAGGTGATAGATTCATACTGTGTTTGCTAGTCTAATTATTTTGGAATCAATGTAATAAAATCTTAGGTACACAGTTTTGCCTATTAATTGCCAGAAAGGAAGCTTCAAAAGATGGCATTTGAGCAGAGCCCTTTATTTCAAAGGAGCTGAAACACAACGCAATCTTTACCTTTTTAATTAGCAGCATTCAATATGATGTAACAACATATCTCATACTGTCAGTTACCAGGGAAGGCAGCAAGCAGTCAGACTGACATTCGCTAAGAAACCCGTTTAATTACCTTTCAGCAATTTATAATCCAAGCAAGTGAAGGAACACGATGTCTCTTTGCATGTTTGCTTGATCTGGAAAATGTTGTGCTTAGAAAATCCCCAGCCTTGAGGACTCGAGAGTTCTGAAGACCTAATGAGGGAGCGTCTTCCCAATAATTGAGGTGTGTGTGTGTGTGTGTGTGTGTGTGTGTGTGTGTGTGTGTGTGTGTGTGTGTGAGCTCCATCCACTGCCCAGCTGGGGTTTATTATGATTGTAGACATAGAACTGAAGAGATCTTAAAAGCCAATAAGTCCAAGCTATAGCTCTGGTGGCTAGGAAGAGCAGTGGATGGAGCCCTGAGCCTGGAGTTCTGAGTTCAAGTCTGTCTTCAGGCACTAGCTGAGGGACACTGGGCACCTCTGTATGCCTCAAGTTCTTCCCCTGTAAAATGGGGAGAGCACAGTAATGGCACTACCCTCACTGGGCTGTCATGAGGATCAAATTAGACACCTGAAGAAACTGAGACTCTGAAAGAGGATAAAATGCCTGGACTGAAGCTCAAAACTTGCCTCAGACAATTACTAGTTGTATGATTCTAGGCGAGTCACTTAATCTGTCTGCCTCAGTTTTATCAACTGATAATAATAAAATAGACGTGCAAAAACCAATCATAATAAAATAAAAGAGATAATAATAGCACAAATGATGGTTACATGGATTAAATGAGGTTACATATATATCACATCTGTCACATAATAGACTTTTTTCTTTAAAACCATTACCTTCCATCTTGGAATCAATACTGTGTATTGGTTCCAAGGCAGAAGAGTGGTAAGGGCTAGGCAATGGGGGTCAAGTGACTTGCCCAGGGTCACACAGCTGGGAAGTGTCTGAGGTCAGATTTGAATTTAGGATCTCCCATGTCTAGTCCTGGCTCTCAATCCACTGAGCTACCCAGCTGCCCCCCCATAATAGACTCTTAATAAATGTTCCCCCCCCATTTTCCTTTATCACTCTACTATGTCATATTGATGCACTTAGAAGACTCCAGGTGGCAACATAAAAGTTTACATGTCCTTTTTTGTATTCTACAATTATGTAATCATTGTCATGCAGCCAGGGGTAGGCTTCTGAACTGTATTTTATTTCCAAAAATGGAAAAAAGTTCCCCTTTCTCTAATATAATTTTTCATTATTTCTATGATTTGTTTTGACCTTCATTATTCAGGATACTCCTACTTAAATCTCTATTTCTGTACCTTAGGTACATACTTCCTTCATTAATTTCTATTTTTATTTAAATATAGAACATGGTATAGTTGATAAAGTGCTGGATTTGGAGTCTGGAAGATTTGAGTTCAAATCCTACCTCAGATAGGCAATAGTTGTGTGACCTCGGGCATGCCACTTAATCTCTCTGAGCCTCAGTTTCCTCTCCTGAAAAAAAATGGAGAGTACCATAGTACCTTCCTCACAAGGCTGTTGTGAGGATCAAACTAGATAATACATTTGAAAAACTTCATACACCTCAAAATACAATATTAATGTGAAATATAATTGTTGAATTCTGATTTACAAAAGATATACCTCTTACTTTTGCCTTTTTGCATTCTTTTATGAATCCTTTTTGCCCTAGACCATGATCCATTTTTGTAGAGGTACTGTGTGTAACTGACATTATGGATATTCTTGAATATTTCCATTCAGTTGATGAGAGAAAAAGTAAATCTAGGTCTAGGTTCTTCTGATATGGACTATAGAGGGCACTCCTCTACACTCCACTGCCCCCTTCAGAAATGAATATTTTTCAGAATGAGATGCCCTTCCCTTTCTCTCTCTCTGTGTGTGTGTGTGTGTGTGTGTGTGTGTGTGTGTGTGTGTGTATCTCCTTATAATCAGTGCTGAGACTCTCTGGAGGATATGTGGCATACAGCACTTAATCCTAGTTGCTGGTCATGAGCAATCTGATAAAATGCAGCTCATTCAAGAGCTAAATCCCTTCTGGGGACTTTCAGAAGCCTGGGGACAAATACTTTGGCTGTTGAGGTCTCTATACTGAGGATCATTCAAAATGCTTTTGCTGCTTTTTTTCTCTCAAGTGGTAGGGGATAGGATGGTTGCTATCTTATCATTTTTAAAAAGGATCACCCAAAGTATTTTTAATATGTTCATAATGCTACAAAAGCCAGGGAAACATAAATTCATCAGAAACTATTTGAGTCCCTTCTAGCCTCTTCTTATTTGATTGGTGCTGAAGCATTCTTATTTCTTTGTCAAGGAATTGTTATTCAACTCCCTCCTTGTATGGAGGCTATGGGTTACAGCAGGGAGAGTACTATATCAGGGGTCAGAGTTTCTAGGTTTAAATCCTAGCTCTACTACCTACCACTTGTATGAACTTGGGTAAGTCACTTCACCTCACTAGGACATTCCTTGTGTGTAAAATCGAAGGGGGGGGGGGATTCCCTGACCCCCAAGATCCCATTCTTATTCTCCAAAGTATGAAAGCCATTCTAGGAGGATGCATTTGAAGACAGTATTGACCAAGAAAGGCTCAGAGGATAGGAGAGAGGAGAGGGCAAACATTGGGAAAGTTGGTTAATTAATTAATCAGTTACTTAATTATTAACATCATGTACAAGAATAATAGCACTTTCCTAGGTACTTGCGAGGAACTGGGAATAGCATCCACAACGGAGGTGATGGATGAGAATAGGCAAGCTCGTTTTTCATGTTGAACTCCCCAAATCTCAGGAATCACAGATCTGTTTTGAGGAGGAAAGTCCCAAGTCAGTTCTGTCCCTGAATATAAAACATAGGCTCTTCTGAGAATGTATTCATAGTCTGTTTTGAGAACCCTGAGCTTTCCCATCCACTGCACAAGCTAAGTAAAAATATAAAAAAATGACCTCTCAAGTTCTTTCCTAATCGAAAACTCCATGATTCTAAAAAGAGATTGCAGCCAGACACTGAGGCAGAACTTTCGAATCGGGAAGATCTGGGTTCTTATCTTCCCTAGGCACTTGCTAGCTCTGTGACCCTGGGTAAATCACTTACCTTCTGGCTGCCTCAGTTTCCTCATTTATAACACAGGTTGTGAAGAACAAATGAGACCATATGTTGAAAGTGTTTTGTAAACTTTAATGCACTATGTAGTGATGCATAGAATTGGAGGAAGACTAGAGGAAAGAAAAGATCTTGGGAAGGTTGGGGAGGCATTAATGGATGACTGAGAGAAGATGGAACTATTTAACTCTTAATTTGCTTCTGTTTTCTCTACCAAGAGAACTAGCTCAGACATGAAGGGAGAGAACCAAGACAGTTGTCTGTGATTCAAAACAAAAGATGAAGAAAAGAGAACTATTTTAAAGCTTTTGATGTTGTTCAGTTGTCTTTAGGCATGTCTGACTCTTTGTGACTCCATTTGGGGTTTTCTTGGCAGACATTGACATGGGTTGCCATTTTCTCCTTCAACTCATACATAATAGTAGTGGTAGTCTCTTGGTGACCGAGAATGATGATTGTCTTTGTGCAGTTTCATCTCCGGTGTACCCTCATGTGGCTTTGGAGTCCAAAGGCTGAGGCGCACAGTTTGTGGCACATGGGGCCTGGGACGCCAGCTGTTACGGGAGGTGCGGTTGTGGCCTGGTGTCGGCGTTCACGCGCAGCGGCAAGACGTCGACGTCACTCATCTTCAAAGGTGGTGGCGGCCTGGTGAATGTGGGTTCGCCAGCTGCTTCTGTCAGAGGCAGCGAGTTCTAGTTGCTTTGGTGTCATGCCAGCCCACTTCAAGTTGGACTTTAGCTGATCCTTGAATCTTTTCTTTGGTCGGCCTTGTTTCCTGAGTCCAGCTGACAGTTCACCCTAGAATACCTGTCTTGGTATTCGCTGTGGGTCCATGCGGGACGTGTCCAGACCATCGTAGCTGGGTTTGGAGGACTTCGATGCTGGTGGAGTTGGCTCTGTCGAGGACTTCCTGGTTGGTGATTCAGTCCTGCCATCGGATCCTCATGATTGACCGGAGGGAGCTTTGGTAGAATTCCTCCAGCTGTTTCATGTGCTTCCGGTACAGTGTCCATGTCTCACACCGTACAGGAGCGAGCTGAGGACCCTGCGTTGTACACTTTGAGCTTCATCGCAGTGCTTACACTGCTGTGTTGGAGGACTTTTCAGTGCAGCCGCCCGAGTGCCTGGCTGGCCTTTTGGATCCTGGCATTAATCTCGTGGTCTAGGGACCCGTCGTTGGCGATGGTGCTGCCCAGGTACTTGAAAGTGTTGACGTTAGAAAGCTGCGTGCCGTCGATTGTAATGCACGGCAGGTTTGTTGGCCTCCCTGGTGCAGGTTGGAACAGCACCTCTGTTTTGCTGAGGCTGATAGTCAGGCCAAACAGTTTTGTTGCGGTGGAGAACCTGTCCACAATGGTTTGGAGATGATTTTCTTGGTGGGCCATGAGAGCACAGTCATCTGCAAAGAGAGCTTCCAGGATGAGTCTCTCTGTTGTCTTTGTTTTTGCAGTCAGGCGGCGAAGGTCAAATAGTGAGCCATCCAGTCGGTATTTGATGTAGACGCCCAGGTCTAGATCCATCACAGCATGTCGTAATACTTGGGTGAAAAATAGGTTGAAGAGTACCGGAGCGAGGACACAGCCTTGTTTCATGCCATTGGAGATGTTGAAGCGATTGGAAGTCTCTCCACCAGATAGGACTTCCCCTGTCATGTCGACATGAAAGAGCTGGATCAGTTTGACGAATTTTGCTGGGCAACCGAGCTTGCTGAGGATCACCCACAATGCGTCCCTGTTCACTGTGTCGAACACCTTTGTCAGGTCTATGAAGACAATGTAGAGACTCAGGTTCTGCTCAAGGCATTTTTCCTGCATTTGCCTCACCGTGAAGACCATGTCGATGGTGCTGCAATCTGGTCGGAAGCCGCATTGTGATTCAGGCAGGTTCTGCTCTGAGACAGATGACAGGAGTCTGTTGAGTATAACACGGGCAAGGATCTTTCCGGCAGTGGAGAGTAGTGAGATGCCTCTGTAGTTGTCACAGGCTGCTCATGAGCCTTTGTTCTTGTATAGGACTACGATGGAGGCATCTCTGAGTTCTGGGGGCATGTCTTCCTCTTCCCATATGCTGGTCAGCACTATGTGGAATGCCTGGAGCGCCGTTCCATTTAAGGCCTTGTACAGCTCAGTTGGGATCCCATCTTTACCGGGTGCCTTGCTTGCACTCATTTGTTGAATGGCTTTTTGGACTTCCTCTATTGAAGGAGGGACGTCAAGTTGTTCAATGGTGCGGTTTTGGGGGATCTGGTCAAGGGCGCTTTGGTCGACTGAAGAGGGTCAGTTGAGAAGCTGACTGAAGTGTTCTTTCCACCTGTTGTTGATGCCTATTTTATCTTTTATGAGAGTGTCACCATCAGAGGATAGCAAGGGAGTGGTAGTGGGTTTTGATGGCCCATAGACAGTCTTGAGGGCACTGAAAAATTGTAGTTTTTCATATCAGCAAACCGCTGGATTTCTTCTGCCTTTTTTTCCCACCATCGGTCTTGCATCTTCCTGATCTCATGCTGCGCCATGGCTTGGAGAGATTTGAATACGTCCTTTTTAGGAGCAGAGTTTGGGTTATTTTGCCACTCCATAAAGGCTTTGTTCTTCTTGCTCAATAGGTCTTCAATAGCAGTGTTGTTCTCGTCGAACCAGTCCTGGTGGTTGCGTTGTTTTGGGCCTAGGACTGTCTTTGATGTTTCCTTCACTGCATCTCTGAACTGGTTCCATTTCTCGGTTGAGCTTCCAGTGAGTGGTCCCTTGGCAGACAGCTTGTCGTCCAGGCAGGACTGGAATGTTTGCAAATAAGATGGATCTCTAAGACGACTCATGTTGTAAAATGCGCGAACTGTCTGGGTGCGTTTTGGATGGCGAAGCGCAATGCGCATTTGAAGAGTCGCTCTAACCAATCGGTGGTCTGTCCAGCATTCAGCTCCTCTCATGGCTCTGGTGATCTGTACACCCTGGATGTCTCACCAGCGTACAATGATGTAGTCAATGAGATGCCACTGTTTTGATCTTGGGTGTATCCACGTTGTTTTATATTTGTTCGCCATTCTGAACACAGTGTTCATGATGGTGAGTTTGAACTCTGAGCATTTGCTGAGTAGCAGTAGGCCATTGTTCATTTTGCCCACATTGTGTTTGGCGAGCACTCCTTTCCATCTTTCATGGTCCTGGCCGACGCGGGCGTTGAAGTCTCCCAGTAGTATCAGCTTGTCATTTGTGGGCACTGAGTGCAGGACGGCACTCAGGTCAGAGAAGAACTGCTCGATGCTCTCCTCTGTGCTGGTCAGTGTTGGGGCATATGCGCTGATGATTGTGGCATGACGGTCTTTGCTGAGAGGCAAACGGATCTTCAGGAGCCTCTTGCTGATGCCCACAGGCAAGTCTGGCAGCTGTTTGAGCAAACTGGTCTTGATGGCCAGGCCAACACCGTGGATTCTGTCTTCATTGGAGGCTCTACCTTTCCAGAAGAAGGTGTATCCAGTGGTGGGTTCGCTGAGTGATCCCTCTTCTGGTAAGCATGTTTCGCTTGGGGCTGCGATGTCGATGTTATATCGTGCCAGTTCTTTACTGATTAGAGCTGTTCTTCTCTCAGGTCTTGGGGTATTCTCTCTATCAAGTAATGTCCTGATGTTCCATGCTCCTGGTAGGAGTGTCTTTGTATTTTTTGTTTGATTTCGACCGCTTAAAGGGATGACCCGCCAGCCGCGGTGTGCTGACCGGGTGTTTGTAGGGCAGGCAATGTTTGGGACACCTTTTCTAGTCCCCTCCCTTGATTAGGGTGAGCAGTGCTGTCCTAGAGAGGGCTGCTCAGTCACCCAGGATGCTGCCGAACGTCCCTGCTGCCCACAGGGCCGAGCGACCACTGGTCCGTGGGCCGCCTACGTGCAGGATCGTGACTACAACTGCCAGGGGTCACCTCCACCTGTTGTGTCGCCACTCCCCCATCGCCGCAGGTCTTGAAGAGGGTGGACGGGGTCAGGATAGATGAGTGTGCACAAAGACACTTGTGCGTGAAGGAGATTTAAGTGGAAAAGCCGATGCACAGAGACAGTCCCCCTCTCTCGGCGTTGGAAGCCTGGGTCCAGTGGCACGAAGTCGTTACACCTGGAGACTTCCTCAGCTGCATTGGGTGGCCGTGTTGTCCTTTGTGCTCCAACACGCCCTGAGCACTGCACAGTGCTTTGCTGCGTCACCTTCTCAACCGTTGAACCTTCTTGTTGGTTTCTTCCATCTGTTCGGCTGAAGCAGTCTTCACATGCTGGGTGAGCAAAGCCCTAGTTCACCAGGGGTCAACGATGACCCAATGGCTACCCTCACAAGGTTTGGCCAGCCTGTCGAAGCCGTTGCCCGGGGTGTGGCCGCTGCCGCATGCTAGCAGCTACTGGGAGCCACAAGTGAGAGCTGGGTGTCAGGTGGGGGTCAGAGGCTGGAGAGCTGCCCTAGGAGGGCACGACAAGCCCCCCATACCAGAGATACTACCCCTCCCTGAACACCCCATGCACCCCAACTCATGATACAGACTAGGAAACTGAGTCAAGTGACTTTCCCTGGCTCACACAACTAATAAATGCCATAGGTCAGATTTTAACTCAGTAAAATGAGTCTTCCTGACTCCTGCCTAGCCACTGTGCCACCCAACTGCCCTTTATTTTATTTTATTTTATTTTACTTTTTAAATCCTTACCTTCCATCTTAGAATTGATACTAAGTATTGGTTCCAAGTTAGAAGAGCAGTAAGGGCTAGGCATTTGAGGTTAAGTGACTTGCCCAGGGTAATACAGCTAGGAAGTGTCTGAGGCAAGATTTCAATCCAGGACCTTCCATCACCAAGTCTGGGTCTCTATCTGATGAGCCACCTAGTTACCCCTGCCCTTTGTTTTAAAACTAAAGAAGGACAAATGTTGTCCTGATTTTTGAAAAAGGTTAGAATTTTTTCAGGCTCTAGGTCTATTAAATTAATTTCATTTCCTGTCAAAACTTTAGAATGTATTTTTAGAGTCAGTTTATAAATGCTTGCACTGGGAAGAGGTGATCACCAAGAAAAAATATAGAACTACATGAGATAATGAGGAGTGAAATGAGTACAACTAAGAGAACATTATAGACAGCTACAGGTTTAATATTTGAAGAATAACCTGTGAATGTTCACCCCCAGAGAATGAACTGAGAAGTTGAAACACAAAAGACATAGTCTCTATTTTTGCCAAATGATGTCTTCTATTGTGTGGGGAGTGGAGAGAGAAGCTGAGATGCCTGGAAATAAGTTCTATTAATAAAACAAGGTTGTGGGTTGATTAAGAGCAAACCAGGCCACATTAACCTAATTTTCTTTTCTTTGAGGGTAGAGTAGTGTCAGGGGCCAGAATGACTGAATCAGTAGAAAGGGTGTATACTATAGAGAAGGGGCCAGCTAAATCTTTGACCACATCTTTCATGTTCTTCCAATGTGAATGTAGGAGAGAATTGTGGGCTTTAATGATAGCATAGATTAGAGGTGGATTAGAAGTGGTTGAGCAACTACACCTAAGCATATTGATCCAGTGATTTATGTCAATCCAGGAATGGAGTATATCATGACCTTGGGACGGGCCCTTTTCTGGTCACCATTTTTTTAATCAAATGCTTGGATCAAGGCATAGATAGCATGCTTACTAGAGCTGTGTAATGCATAAGTCTGAGATAGAGAGAAGACAGAGAAAGAAGGCAGGAGATTCAAAATGAACATACCATAGGACAATAGAGATGCAAAAAGATCCCAACAGGTTACTAAATACTAATAGGATGCTAATATAATAGTGCACTATTATACCATAGGATATTGGGCTAGGAGCTAAGATGGTGCAGTAAAGGATGCTTCACTTCCCTGATTACCCCCCATACACATACACACACAGAAAGTTGGAGGAATATGTCTGACTGGAGTAAGAGTAGAGAACATTCTAGGCAGCATCTTTGAGAACTGGCAGAACTTGGGGAGGCTCCATACATGGTGATTCTTGCAGAGTCAATGAAGCTGCAGAACAAAAATGAGCACAGACCAAGCCACTCCACACAGATATAGAAGAAAACAAAACCTACAAACTCTCAGGGTAGTGAAGCCCTGAGACTACAAGGGAGTAGAGAGGGGGATCTGGAACTACAGTAATCTACTCCCTCTCACATGGCAGCAGAGCAACTAAGGTGATGGAGTCCAGAGTAAGGAATTTGCCAGCCCAGGACACTTGGCAGGGGCAGAGAAGCAGCAAAGCAGAGACCAGCCCAGCCCACAAAACAACAGGGGAACTGGTAGCATAGGCTGCTACCAGGAACAGAGAAGAACAACAGATAGATAAGGTAATGGGGGGGGTGTTAGGACAACCAGAAAAAATGTGCAAAAGACAAAAAACAAACACTGACCTTAGAAAGTTACTATAATGACAGGGAAGGCCAAAATACAAACCCAGAAAGAGACAACATTGTCAAGAAGGAAACATGTGAAGCCTTCCTCAAAAGAACCCTTGGAAGAACTTGGAAATAAATGTAAAAAAAAAAACAAATAAAAAGAGAATTGGCAGAAAAATTCAACAACTGGGAAAAAAATTCACTAAAGAAATCAACTCCCTAAAAACTAGAATAAGCCAAAAGGAAAATGAGGCACAAAAATACTTCAAAGAAAACAACTTTCTGAGGAATAGAATAGGGTAAATAGAAATGGAGGCAACCCCCCCCCAAAAAAAACAATGAAGAAAACCACTCTTTAAAGGGTAGAAATGGTCAAATTGAAAAGGAAACAAAAATAAAGGAAGAAAATAATTCCTTAAAAATTAAAATTGGACAAACAGAAGCTAATGAAACTATAAGACATCAGGGAACAATAAGACAAAATCAAAAAAGGGAAAAAAATTGAAGAGAACCTAGAATACCTCAATGGAAAAATGACCAGCCTGGAAAATAGATCTAGGAGAGAGAAATCTAAGCATCATCAAAATGCCCTGAAAGCCACGTTTTTAGAAAGAGTGCAGACAAGACATCATATTATAAGAAATCACCAGGGGAAACTGCCCTGATATCTTTGAACAAGAAGGAAAAGTAAAAATTGAGAGAATCCACCAATCACCACCTTAAAGAGACCCCAAATTTAAATGGTCCAGGTCTATTAAAGCCAAATTCCAGAACTCCCAAGCCAAGGGAAAACTATTACAAGCTGCCAGAAAATAACAATTCAGATATTGAGGAGCTACAGTCAGGATTACAAAGGACCTAACAACTTCTACTTTAAAGGATCAGAAGGGATGGGATATGATATGATTTTTCAAAAGGCAAAGGATCTAGGACTATAATTATATACCCAGAAAATCTGAGCATAATCTTTCAAGGGGAAAATTGGTGTCTAATGAAAGAGAGAAATTTCAGACTTTTATGACCAAAAAAACCAGAGTTGAAAAGAAAATTCAATGACCAAATTCATCACTCAAGAGAAGCATAAAAAAGGGCAACAGAAGATCAATGAACTGAACATGTAACTAAAAAAAGTAGAAAAAGAACACATTAAAAATCCCTAATTAAACAAGAAGTTGGAATTCCTGAAAATCAAGGAAGAAATTAATAAAATTAAAAGTAAGAAAACCATTTCACTAACAACTAAGACAGTGAGTTGGTTTTTCAAAAAAATAAATAAAATAGATAAACTAGAAGTTAACTTGATTAATAAAAGAGAAAACCACATTACCAGTATCAAAAATGAGTAAGATAAAAAATCACTACCAATGAAGAAGAAATTAAAACAATTATTGGTAGTTATTTTGCCCAACTCTATGCCAATAAATCTGGCCATCTAAGTAAAATAGATGAATACTTACAAAAATATAAATTATCCAGATTAACAAAAGAGGAAATAGAATACTTAAACAATCCCATTACAGAAAAATAAATTGAACAAACCATTAAAGAACTCCTTAAGAAAAAGGTCCAAGGACCAGATGGATTCACAAATGAATTCTACCAAACTTTCAAAAATCAACTAACCCCAAATACCATAAACTATTTAGAAAAACAGAGGAAGAAGGAATCCTTCTCAACTCCTTTTATGACAGAAATATGGTTTTGATACCTAAACCAGAAGAGTTATTGATGCAAAAATTTTAAATTAAAAAAATTGGCAAGGATATTTCAACATTATATCAGAATCATATACCGTGATTCAGATGAGTTTTATACCAGGAATTCAGGGATGGCTCAATATTAGGAAAACCTTTCCCATATTTGACCATATCAATAAGAAAACCAACAGATACCACATGTGATAGGTGGAGAAAAAGCATTTGACAAAATATAATATCCATTCCTTGTAAAAATATTAGGAAACAGGGGGCAGCTGGGTAGCTCAGTGGATTGAGAACCAGTCCTAGAGACGGGAGGTCCTAGATTCAAATCTGGCTTCAACACTTCCCAGCTGTGTGACCCTGGGCAAGTCACTTGACCCCCATTGCCTAGCCGTTACCACTCTTCTGCCTTGGAGCCAATACACAGTATTGACTCCAAGACAGAAGGTAAGGGTTTATTTAAAAAAAAATTAGGAAACAGTGTAATAAATGGAACTTTCCTCAAAGTGGTAAATGACATCTATCTAAAACCATCAGCAAGCATCATCTGCAATGGGGAAAACCAAGACCCTTCCCAGTAAGATCAGGTATATAAAGCAAGGGTGCCCATTATTACTACTCTTACTTAATATTGTACTAGAAATGTTCTCTATAGCAGTAAAAGCAGAAAAAGAAATCAAGGGAATTAAATTAAGTAAAGGAGAATCAAATGTAGATGACTAGATGGTATATCTAGAACATCTTAGGGAATCAACCAGACAACTAATAATAATATTAATAATTTAATTGACAACTTTAGCAAAGTCACAGGATACAAAACCAATCCACACAAATCATTAGCAATTCTATGTGTCACCAACAAATCCAAAAGCAAGAGATAGAAAAGGAAACTCCATTCAAAATAACTCTAGACAGCATGAATTACCTGAGGGTATACCTGCCAAAACAAACCCTGCAACTATATGAACACACTCTTCATATAAATTAAGTCAGACCTAAACAATTGTAAAAAAAAAAAAGAAGAAGCTAATTGCTTGTGTATAGGACAAGCCAATGTAATGAAAATGACAATCCTGCCTAAATTAATTTACCTATTCAGGTAAAATCAAGATGTAGCAAAAAAGCAAACCAGTAGGCTACTAATATAAAATGGAATATGGATAAACACTGAGTCTTATAGAAAGCTTGGCATGAAATCCAATTAATTCAAGAGCACTTGTGAAGAAAGGACAGCAATTAGCAAGGAGAAAAGATTTCCCTTCCATTTTTAGAGTGATAAAAAAAAATTCTCCTTCTTCATCTCTGGTTACCCTGGCTTTCTTGAAGCCCCAGTTAATATCTCACCTTATCTAGGAAGCCTTTCCTGATTCTCTTTAATGATAATGCTTTCCCTGTTGATAATCTCCAATTTAAACTGCTTGTCTTATCTGTCTGTAGTTGCTTGCATTTTTTCTTCCTCATTAGACTCTCAGCTCCTCAAGGGCAGGGACTATTTTTCCTTTTGCCTTTATAGCTCTAGTGTTTGGCACAGTGTCTGGCACAAAGGTGGGCACTTAATTTTTGGATTGATCAATCTATAAAGGGATGGAGCGTGGGCACAATGTCGCACTGAACTTGAAGTCATGGATCCAAGTTAAAATTTTAGCCCTTCTTTCTACTTGTATGACTCTGGATGATCTACTTTACCTCTAAGGCCCTATTTTTCTGCATCTTTAGGATGGGGGCGGGGGGGGGGCTTGGTTACCTCTGACATCCCCTGCAGATTTGTGATCCTGGGATCTCATTTTGTATGACAGTGAAGCCAATGAATTTGACTCAACACTTCAGTACTTCTTATAAATATTCAAATTTGTATGTCAATTAAATAAGTTTGAAATGACACTTAAAAGAAGATGGGATCAAGAAAAGCAATTGGCACTGAATGAAAACACACAGAAGCAATGTGTTCTGAGGAAATGGGTTGCCTTTCAGAGGAGTGGATTCCTCCTCATATCCAACAAAGGTGAGACGGCCACTTGTCAGGTATGTTGTAGGGGGATTTTCATATGAATATATGAGTTAGACTAGATGGCTATTGAGGTCCCTTCCTACTCTAAGATTCCTGGATGCTAGAAAAATATGGAGACATTGATTTCCAAGATAGTTAAGCCAGTAGGTAATATACTGGACCTGGAGCGAGGAAGATGAGTTCAAATGTATTCTCAGACACTTACTAACTCTGTGACCCTGGGCAAGTCACTTAAAAAAAAAAACCCTCCAATTACCTCAGTTGTCTTATCTGTAAAATGGGAGAAATAATCTCATCTGACTTTCAGCACTGTTGTAAGGATGAAATGGTATAATATGTGGGAGGTGCTTTGTAAACCTTAAGATGGGATAGAGGTGCTAATTATTATTATCTCAAAGAAGAGATGATAACAACAAATGGGAAAACCAGAATCAATCAGATGAGAAATATTTATTGATTGTCTTCCACATCCAAGGCATGGTGCTAGGCAAAGACGGATATGGATGTCCCTTCAGGCAAGGAACTTATGACCTGGCTGGGGGAGATGTACATATAAAGGCAAATACAAGAGAGGTATAAGGTAACTGGGAGCTGTTAGCATGGGAACGACTATATAGAGGGTGACATTTAAGCTGAGCTTGGAATGAAACTAAGGATTACTCTCTAAAGGGTCGTAGACCCCCTTTGAATCAATAATATATCAAGATCTCATTCTCATTTCAAATCAATAGGTTATCAGCACCCGGCAGTCCATTATACCCACTTTCTCCGTTCTAGAAAGCCTTTATGAAAATGTGCTACCCGGGCATGGAGCTCATCCTAGAGGACAATTTGAGTAGCCATCAAAGAAAATTTCCTACCAGGTGTTAGAGAGCAGAGCTGGACAGACAAAGTAAGACCCCGAAGACCATTTGGTGGGGAGAGGAACCCGTGGTGGGGGATATCAGGAAAGACGTCATCTAGATTCCAGAAGGAAGCGTTTAAGGACATGAGGGATTCTAAGAGACAGAGGAAGAGGGAGGGCATGGCAGGCAAGAGGAATAGGTGATGCAAAGGCCTGGAGATTAGAGATGCAATGTCATGAATTAAGAATAGCAAGAAGGCAGGCATGAAGTTCTTCATTTGTTATCCTACGCTCTTAATATATGGCCACCCTGCATTTTCCTACATTTCTAGAATATTATCTTTTATGCCACTCATTACACTCAAACCATCACTGGTAATGGATATTTGGGGAATGTAACTTTCCTTGTTTTATGCCTTGCTTAATATTCAGACTAGGAGGATTATTAAGTAAATTTGTATCTTTGGCTGCATCTAGCACAGAATCTTGCATAATCTTAATAAATACATGGGTGATACCTTGTCTCCCAGGGAGGAAAGAAAGCCTTAAAGGCTGAATTTTGTTTTATTGAGTCAAATGCTTTATTGTAACCAGCAAATTATAGACCAAAGGAGATCTTGTATAATGACAATAAGTTAACATTTATATAGCCTTTTAACTTTAGCCAAGTACTTTATAAATATTATCTCATTTGCTCCTCACAACAACCCTATAAAGTAAGTGCTATTATTATTATTATCATCATCATTATTATTATTCCCATTTTAGAGATGTGGAAACCGAGGGAGGCAGAGGATAAATGACTAGCCCAGGGTCACACAGCTGAGGCTGAATTTAAATTAAGTCTTCCTGACCCCAGGTCCACGGTTTGATCCATTTTCACACCAAGGTGCACTCCTTTGGGCTCTTCCCTCATGCCCCCAGGAATTTCATCATCCTTTAAGGACTGTTTCAACCTTGCTTCACATCTCAGTACCTCCTGTCCCTCTGATTAAGGGGTTGAACAAAAATCTCCTCCCTAAACATCTCTTTAAGGAGGACTTGGAAGCCAGGGTCTCTTCATTTTCTACATGGCTATACTCCTTTGAATATCTCCCTTCTCTCCCTTCTCCCTTCCCAGTTTCCTCTATGTGTGGGGTCCTACCTCTCTGGTTGCTCCTTAATCTCCTTTACAAGATATTTATCCACGTCTCCCCCATTGCTCTGCCTGGCCTACATTTTCTTCTCTTTAATAAATCCCTTTATTTGGTGAGCTCATTAGCTCCCTTGGGTTCAGTTATCATCTCTGCAGATTATTCCCTGTATTGTAGATCCAGCTCCGGTCTTTCTCCTGGGTTTCAATTCTCCATCATGGTCTATATATTGGATATCTCAAACTGGATGACCCAGAGGTATCTCCAAAAAGGTTCAAACAAAATTGATTAGCTTTCTCTCTTCCAGATTTTCATATTACTGCCAAGGACAAGATTATCCAATAACTCAGCTTTGAAGCCTCAGTTCATCTTCTACTCTTTCCTCTCTCTAGTCTCTTGGGTCTTTAAATAGAATGGAACCCACTTGATTGTGAGAAATGGCATAGATTATATGGAGCAAACAAGTGGGATGCCCCATGAGAGGCAGTGTATACTATGGTGAAAAGAACCTTAGGCTTAGAGTCAACCATGGCCTGAATTTAAGTCAAGCTTTTTTCTCCTAGCTACCTATGGGACACTGGGCAGCTTCCTTAATTTCTTTGGGCCTCAGTTGCCTTATCTATAATATCAAGGGGTGGGATTCCACGGCCTCCAAGATTCCTGTGAACTCTAAGTCTATGACCCTATGATCATGGGCAAGGCCCATGAAATTTCTGCGTCTCATTTCCTTATTTTATCTAATAATAACTACAGGTAGTACCCGATTCATTGACTTTCGATGAGTTGTGAATGATACCATATATACAAAGCACTTTGTAAACCTGAGAGTGATCAAAACAGCAGTTATTCTTTTAGAGCCAGAAAAACAGATGGATAGACTTAGTGCTGCACTGGTATCCATGACATATCAAAAGACCTTTGGCTTATTGGATAGGTTCTCTGTGGCAGTTTTATGGAAGGGCACGCGATGAGTGGGTCTGAATAGGGTGCAATTTGCAATGGTGGGTGGGTGGGGGCTGTCTATGCTTTCAAGGTCATGGATCCATTGAAATAGGCAAATACAGCAAGTGTGACATTCATCTATTTGTTCTATCTTTGTTTTATGTTAAACTGTATAAACATATTTTTTATTTTAGATGATATCACTCCCCTAATCAATAATTGTCAAAAATCCCTATTGTCTCCAGAATTAAATATAACATTTTGGTTTAGCTTTTAAAGTTCCTCATCACCTAGCCCCTTTATACCTTTGTAGTCTTCTAACATCTTTCCCCCTACTGTGGACTCTATAGTTCAGAGACATGGGTCTCTTTGCTGTTCCTCGAACCCAGAATCTCCTGACTACAAGTGTTTTCAATGACTAATCCCAAAACTGGAATGCTCTCTCTCCAATTCATCTTATCCATATCAAAAACACTTCTCCCTTTGAAAGCCATCTTCTCTGCTCTACTGTGATTTCCTTGAGAGCAAGGACTATTTTTGGTCTTTCTTTTCACCTCCAGTACTTTGTGTAGCACTTGACACATAGTAGGTGCTTAATAAATGCTAATTGACTGACATAGTCTTAGAGTCTGAGAATGTAGGCAATGTCCTTTCTTCCTTTTAGGGGGATTCCAAGGGCTTTGTTCTTTAGCCTTAGTTGGAAGTCATGACTGCTTTTCAGCAATCCATTATGATCTCATAGGTGAAGAACTATCTTCTTTTCACAAACAATAAATAGGCAGGAAGGGGAGAAAAATCTCTTTCAGACCAAGCCTCTGATAGCCAGATCATTCTCCTTCTTGTCTTTTACACCTGACTTTCATGGATCTCCTTCATTACTTCACCTCAAGATTGTCTAGAATAATCTTTCTTCTGGTCTAGCAACTCATCATTCCTGATGCTTAAAGGGATGTCATGAAAGCTCTCTTCTGATATTTGAAGGGCTGTCATGTGGAAGAAAGAGTAGTCTTGTTCTGTGGAGCTCCAGAAGACAGATCCAAGACTGTTTGATGGAAATCAGAGTGGGGCAGATTTCAGGTCACCATGACTTTGCAGCATTGAGAGTTGTCACCCAATGGAATCAATTGCTTGGAGCATCATGGCATCCCCAGTCCTGAGTGTGCTAGAGCCCAAGCTGGATGTCTATGTATTGGGGATGTTGTAGGGAAGATTCTTTTATGGATGGAAGATTGATCTGGAGGATACCTGAGGTCTCTTCCAACTCGAAGGGACTCCTTCCATTCCTTCAACAAGACACCAAACCTTTCTCGATGGAGATGGATTTTCATTTCCTTGTTCTTTTGACTCTAATCTTTGGACCTCTAGCACTGTCTTTTCCACATCGTATTTTTGTGTGTCCTCTTGCTTGGTATGACTTAATGACTGAATATCAGACTCATGAAATCATAGAACTGTATATTGCAGTTGGAAGAGACTTCAGATGCCACCGAGTCTCATTTGTTCATTTTGCAGGTATAGAAATTGAGCCAAAATATCTGATCTGGAACCTGACAGGTTGCCTTGATTTAGGTTTAGTAGACTATTCCAATGTGCTTCATTATCAGGCAGTGTGTACTTAAGAAGAAGCCACCGTCCAATACCCCACTGAGTCATGATCTCATCAACAGAGTGTAATCGTTTGGTCAAATCACCATCATGAATGAGCATACCCATTCTACATTTTTCCTTTGCACTTTCATTACCTTTTTATGACTATTACTGATGGGTCTTTGGAAAAATATTTCCTTGAAGAGGAAGCTTAGCCCACTAGGATTAGGACAAGAAGCCCTTGAGCTTCGGAAGTGCTAGCTTACCTCTCTGTAGTTTTTATTTTGGTTTATAATGCACTTTCCCCACAATGACCCCAAGAGGAAGTGAGTACAAGGATTTCTCCTCTATTTTACAGGCAAGAAAACTGATCTTTAGAGAGATGAGGTGACGCCCTCTGGAAAATAAGTGTTAGAATAAGCACCTTTTCTTCCAGTACAATGGATATCCAGAGGACTTGGATGCTCCTTAATTCCCTTTTCCCTCCTAGGGCAGTGGTCTCCCCAGCAGTAGCCCTGAAGTATCCCAGGGTCTCTGGTCCCCATGCCCATGATCTGGGGTCTCTCCCCTGATAAATCCTTCAGGCTCACGGAAGGCTTTCCTTGAGGTCTCTTCTCAAGCTTTACCTGCTTATTCCATTTGCCTCGGGTCCTAGAACTTCTCATTTCTAGTCTTTGCATGCATGCTTAACTCAAGTTCAGGTCTCCTTACTCCAAGTTCTGTGCTCTTTCCTTTGGATCCCAAACACATAGCATTACTGACACTTTATCGAAAGTACGTGCATATCGGTAATGACCTCCTAGGAAAATAGGATTTAGAGTAGGAAGGAGCCCCTGAGATAAACCAGACATGGTCCCTCCACCCCCACCCCCATTTTTGGAAATGAGAAGAGTTAGCAAGCTATAGAGAGGGGCAGTGATGTGTCAGAGGTCACCGAGGCAGGTACTCTTCATGTAAAGCCTTGGGGCAGTCTTGCCTACAGGGTTGCTGCTTGACACTGGGAGATCTGCTTACCATGCTGGCCATCTTCTCCCATGGGGGAGAAACTCCCAGAACCTTCATTTTAAGGAAAGGCCCAGAGCAAGCCCCACTTTACTCTCTCTGTCAGGACAGTGTGCCACATGGATATCTCATCCCCTCCCCAGCTTTTCAGCTATTGTTGTTTGTTCATTACCGTTAGATAATAAACTCCTTGAGGGCAGGGACTGTTGTTTTCTTTGGTTTTGTATCCAGAGGATTTAGCATAGTGCCTGGCACATCACAAAGCCAAAAAATGCTCTTTGCTTTCCCTGGAAAAAGAATGACTAAACAAAATTGATTAAACACTTCTTAGATCCCAAAGGAAGAAAGTCCCTGATCCTAATGGTGGAAGATAATGTCTATTGTTGCTCAGACATTTCAGTCATTGCCAACTCTTTGTGATCCCATTTGGGTTTTCTTGACAAAGACACTGCAGTGCTTTGCCATTTCCTTCTCTAGCTCATTTTTCAGGGGAGGAAACTGAGGCAAGCAGAGTGAAATGACTTGTCCAGAGTGACAATTAATACATGTCTGAGGCCAGATTTGACTTCATCAAGATGAGTCTTCCTGACTTCAGGCCTGGCATTCTATCTGCTGGAAGAGTGAATGTGAGGGGAAGATGTTTTGGTAAGAGCATAGTGAGTGAAATCCCAAGAATATTCACTGAGATATTAGATTGATGAATGGCAGTGTCAATCTGAACAAAATTAATCAACTGACATACATTTAGAAAGCATCTAAGAGAGCCGGCATTCTGCTGAGGATAAGGAGGCAAAAACGAAGGTGCTTCTTTTCTCAAGGTGGTTCCATTTGGAAGGGGGAGATAGTAAGTACCACTCCCACCTTCCACCAGAAGTCTTTCCTGGTCTTCTTTTGGAGGAGGGGGAGGAAGACCAGGGAAGGCCTCTGGGACAGACAGATAGACAGACAGACAGACAGATAGACAGACAGAGACTCCCTTACTTATATCATCTCATTTTATCAGCAGAACCCCGAGGAAGGTTTAACTTTAAATATTTATTGACTGAAAGACCATGAACCGGCTGGACTGATGAGCTTTCTGGCTGTGGCTGTCGAGGGATGCTCCGCACAGGCTGACTCAGATGGAGGGAGCCTGCTCCTTCCTTCCTGACTCCACCAGTTCCTTGATGGTTCATGGAACAGAAGATAACTATAATCAGGCTTGATTTTTCCACTCTGGCTCAGGATCAGGGCAGTCTGGACTTCTTAGCGTCCTCTAAGTGTTCCCAAGTAGCAGCTGGAATGGATTCACGTTGGAAATGTCCGAGACAACTAGAAGAAAGTCGGGCCACATAGCTCAGGCTCCTTTGTGGACCCCATCCAGGCCTTCTGCAGCCTTGGAATAGAGGGGGACTCAGAGGGGGCTATTTGGAGGGGGGCTGCTGCTTCCTTGTTATCACCAGGCTCTCCCCCAACCTGGGCCTTCTAGCGCTTGCAGCCCAAACTGGAGGGATCTTGGGCTTCTCTTGGCAAAGGTGGAATCCTGGCATGTAGGCTTAATTTAAGAGTCGGGAAACCCAAGGCTGAGGGAAATTACATGACGTGGCCAAGTTCATGGGGAATCAGGACTCACACTAGATGTTTTCCAGTTCCAGCACGTTTGCCCTTGGCCACGCCGCCCCTCTACACGGGTATGACATGCACCAGGGCAAGGATGCCTTCATTAGGGCAGCTTCCCTTCAGGCTCCTGCTCTTGGCCGCTTCCATGTGCTATGCCGTATATGCCGTTGTTTGCCATCTCTGGATACTAATGAACTGCTTGCTGCTCTCTCCTAGGTCATTAGGAAGAGGATGGAGGTGTTCCAGGGCTCAGGGTGAAGCCAAAGGTGGCCCATCCCCAAGCCGTTCATCGTCTCAGTGACAAAAATGACACTGGCTTATACCGTCCGATTATACACTTAATTTAATTAAGAAAGATTAAGATCATTGCCATTGACCTGCATTTGCTCTGAATGCCGCAGGGATGACTGGGAAGAATGTGCAAGATGGCTTTGGTTCCAATGAGGGCTTCCCGTCCCATCATCCCGTGCCACACCCCTGTTGCATTGCCAGGGTCAATGGATGGACTGGGGCTTTGTCTACGGGGGGCAGCAGGGGGAGTCTCCCTTCCTTCTCACGGGGAACTCTCAGAATCATTAGCACAGTCACTGAGTGGAGAGGAGACACTGCTGTTTTTATACTATGCAAACCCATTTCAAGGGTAATGATTCTCTGTCACAGTGTCTCCGAGAACTGGGAAATGAGGCTCATGCGCGGCAAGGCTGATGCACTGGGAGACTCCCTTTCATTCCCTCTGTTCAGACATCTTTGTCATTTGGTGTGGCAGCTGCTGTTTGGAAATTAATATACACACATAAGCCCCAAGCACGGAGGTGTGTGCTTGGGTAGCTCTCTTCTCCATCCCCACAGCTGCTCTCCCCAAACATCTGGGCACTCATTTTGTGTGTGCAGGCTGCATGTAATACTCTATGCCCACGTTGTCTCCTCTGTGAGAATCAAGCTCCTTGAGGGCAGGGACTGTCTTCCTTTTGTCTTGGCATCTCCAGTGTCTGGCACCCGGTGAACGCTGAACTGATTGATTATGTGATCGAATCTGCATCAGCATCAATGAAGAACCTTACAAGTCCAACCCCAACATCTTACAGACCCAAACGATGCCAAGTGATTTGCCCGTGGTCACACAGATAGAAAGTGTCAGAGACAAGATTCGAACCCACATCCTCTAATTTCAGAGCCAGAGTTCTTTCAACTCCATACGCATTTATTAAGCACCTATGATGTTCTAGGCAATGTGGATGCAGACAATCCCCACTACATCCTACCCAACAAGTGGCTGTGTGGTCTCTGCTTGATGACCTTCAATGAGGGAGAGCCCACCTAACTTGTTATTATTATCATTATAGAACAACCAAGTACTAGATTGTACGGGGAAGGCTAAAAAACATGGAGAGAGACATCTGAGCCATCAAGAAAGGCTTCCATAGAATGGCTAATTTGTCAATTGGAAGGCAGCCCAGGGGCCAAAGGAATCATTCGGTTTCTGCTTGAAGACCTCCAAGGAGAGAGAACTCACCTCTTCTAGTGGGAGCCCATTCCACCTTGCCCCGTCCTCATTGTTGGGCGTTTCTCCTGACTTCTAACCTGATCTCTTCCCAACTCCCAATGTTTCTATCGCTGCCCTCTAGAACCAAACAGAACAAATCTAATCCCTCTTTCACGTGGTATCCCACCAAATACTTGAAGATTGCCGTCATGTTCAAGCTGAGCCTTCTCTGTTACAGCATAAACATAATAATGAGAGCTTGCATTTATACAGCATTTTAAGGCTTGCAAAACAAGCCTTACAGAGACCATCTCATTTTATTCTCACAAAAACACTGGGACGTGGGTGCTATTATTTCATTCCTATTTTACATATAAGGAAACTAAGGCAGAGAAGAATTAAGCGACTTGACCAGGGTCACACAGTTAAGAAGGAAGGAAGCATTTTTAAGCACCGACTATGTGCCAGGCACTATGACAAATGCTTTATAAATATCTCATTTAATCTTTATAACAATGCTGAGAGGTGGGTGCTATTATCTTCATTTTATAGTTAAGGAAACTGAGGCAGAAAGAAATTAAATGACTTGTGCAGGGTACCATATATAACTGGGAGGTACTTGAGGTGGGATGTTAACGCAGGTCATTCTTTCTTTCAGTCCATCACTTTTAGCCACTGCGCTGTTTCATCAATCGAATCTAAATATCAATATTGGACGTTGATATCCAATACCATTGGATCTGAATGCAGTCCTCCACTCTCCTGGCTGCCCTCTTGCAGAGGCAATCTGTTCAGCTAACATATCCTTCTTAAATTTTGATGCCCCAATCTGAGGCAAAATACTTCAGATGTCTGATACTTCAAATGAAGTGTAAAAGGAAGTGTGGATACAAGCGAAAAATAATGCCAAGAACTGACCAACCATTGAAAAAGAGCCTGAGTCATCCTGTCTCATTTCTCTCAGTCTTTCAAATATGACTGACTGGTGGGGGTTGGAAGTGAGGATTAGAGCTGAATCATAAGAGGAATGAGTTTGCCAGGGATAAATGGAGAGAGGGGGAATGGAATGGAAATTCTCTTGGAAGAAAGCACCTGACCTTGGGTAAGCCATGTTTCTCTCTGGGGCTCATTTTCTTTTCTTAGAAAATGAGTGGCAGGTTGATGAGATAGAAAAAACTCTGGAATTAGAGCAGATGAATTGTGTTTATGTCCCCACATGGTCCCTTACTGCCTGTGTGACTTTTGGCAGATCACTTGACCACTCTGAACCTCACTCAAGAGGTTTCTATAAGAAATCATGAACTTCAGTTTCACATTATTATCCTATATGACTGTGATGGCAAACCTATGGCATGCATGTCAGCACTGACACATGTAGCCTTTTTCAATGACAGGGCCACATACAGAGAAGTATGGGGCCACATGCCGAGAAGGACTTTTTTCTCAAAGTGACACACCACCTGAGTTATGCTCGGTTTTTTGGTGAATTTTGACACACCAAGCTCAAAAGGTTGCCCATCACTGCTATATGACCTAGGATACTGGACAAGAACTGAGGGTCTTTGACAACTAAGAGGACTTTACTAGAGTGAGAGGAAAGAGAAAAAAGAAGGGAAGGGAATGAGAGAAGACAAGGGAGAGAAAAATGGAGATTGATGTAGGGGAAAGAAGGAAAGCAAAAGAGCATCCTCTGCCATGAGCAGAACTTGGTAGCACCTTGAAGTGCCAGTTTCCTATCCTGCCCACCCCGGGGCCAGTTTGTGTCTAGGTCAAATCTGCATGGGTAACTTTTTGGGTATTCCTCGCTCTTCCCAGTGAGACCAGGCAAAGAGAAAAAAAAGGCTTATTTGCAGAAGGCAGATTAAACCCTTTCTATTGGGCAAATATGTATGGATGCATTTAGTTTGGGGGGATTCTCAGAGCAGTTCCAGCTTCTGCTACTACTAAGCTGCCATCTTGGATCTGCCCTCTGTATGGATGAAGTTAGAATCAAAAGAGAAACAATCAATTTGTAAAACAAAATCTTCACAGCAAATTTCTCTGATGAAGGACTGATATAAAAGGCAAATAGGGAGCCACTCCAAGTATCTGAGAGTAAGAACCATTCTTCAATACATAAAGACTTAAAGACCATCAAGAAGAAATGGCCAAAGTCGCCAATAAGAAGAAAAGTAAAAAGAACTCAGAGGTTCGACCTTACAACTCTTAAATTGACAATGATGAAGAAAGGAAAATAAGCTCACGGAAGGACAGACACGAATGCATTGATGGTGGAGCTGTGAACTATTTTAGACATTGTGGAAAAGAATTTGGAACGATACACCCCAGAATCACTAAATCGCACATGTTCTTTGATCTGTTGATACTGCTCTTAGGTATGGCCTCCAAGGAGGTGGAGGAGCCAGGGGACCAACCCAAAGATACAAGAATATTTATGGCAGCACTTCTGGGCGTGTCCACTTCCAGACCATCTGTGCTACTTCAGGCATTTTCACTGGCTGCCTAACAAACATGTTCTTCCTCCTCGTCTCTGCTTCCTACATCCCCTAGCGGATTGCAAGTTCTTCCTAAAGATCTGTCTTTTAAAGAGCCTTTCCTGATCTTCTTTCTCTTAATTATTTCCATTTTATCTCTATACAGCTCATTTGTACATGGTTATTTTCATGTTCTCTCTTCCATTAGCCTGTGAGCTTTTTGAGAGCAGGAGTCTCTTTTGTCCAGTGTTTGGTATACAAAAGGTGCTTAATATATGGTTGACAGACATCCAACACAAAACAAGAAACTCAGCCAACTGGAGGAAATTTTATGTAGGTAGAATTAAAAAAAAAAAGACTTCGGACTTCAACAGTGTAGCCCAAATCTCTCATTCTCTCCTTTGCTTTAATTAAATCTACTTTCTCTCTTCTGTGGTTTTAGGCACTGAAGAAGATTAAAAATGATCCCATCGCATTTGGGACAGTATTTTACATTCACTGACCTTTCATATAATCTGATCACTTCCTTTGGACATGAGGGCTGGAAGTGCTGGGGAAAAGCTTGATTTATAAACAGAGTCCACACTGGGGGATTTTACGTACTTTCCTCACAAGGGGAGTTTTTATTTCTTGTGGCAGGGAGCAGCGAGTTCATTAAAATGGTTTTCTCCTTCTCTCCCAGATGACTGTGACTTTTCCTCGCTTGGAGCTTCCAGGAGTGTGAGTTCACCTCTGACTATGGCGCCGTGACCCACAATGAGGAAGAGCGTATCTATAGGGTCAAAACTCTAGAGCTTGAAGGGGCAACAGAAGCCAAACCCCTCATTTAACATCTGAGCAATTGAGTTCCTGACAAGTCTGATGACTTGTCCAAGGTCACATAGGAAGGAGAGGCAGAGCTAGTATTCAACATAAGTGAGTTCAAGACTGTCCACTCTCGTGAGCCATTTTGCCTATGAGGGGTGTTTATTCTCCCTCAGAAGAACTTTAGGTATAGGGATTTGTACCCCCAAATCCCAATTTCCCTTCACAACTCAACATGGATTTGTCATATATATATGTATATATTATACATATGGATTTCCAAATCTGCCTTGACCTTTCCCCAAAAGTGTTAGAATTTTCTCCACAGAACATTTCTTAGGGGGAATGAATTTTGAAAAAGTCAGACAAAGGTCTTTCTTTGTTCTTCATACAGGGCATGGCATCTCCCATCTACACACTGTTGCATTAGCCGTGCCTCCTGCCAGGAGAACAGTTCTTCCTTGCCTCTGCATCATAGACTCTGACTCTGAGCACAGCTCAAGCAGTATCTTCTGTATGGACCTTTCTTGATCACCCAACTGCTAGCCCCCTCCCTCTTAAAGTACTGTGTTCTTGCCCACTTTGTATATATTTGTATTTATTTATTTTTTACTAATGCTGTGTAGACACATGAACTTTGTTGTCTTCTCCACTAAAAAGGAAGCTTCCTGAGAGGAGGGGTTGGTTCATTATCAAGTCCTGAACGCTTAGCCCAGTGCCTACCGTATGAGAGGCTTAATTGAATCAAGAGGCCAATCTTAGCCAATATGCATTGATTAAGCACCTCTTAGGTGCCAAGCACTGAGTTAAATCCTAGGGAGACAGTATACAAACAACTAGGGACAAACAAGATGTAGAGAGGATAAATAGGAAATAATGAACAAAGAGGAGGCCCTGGACTTAGGAGGGATTGGGATAAACTTCTTGTAGAAGGTGGGATTTTAGGGGAGACTTGAAGAAAGTGAGGGAAGCCATGAGGTAGAGATGAGGAGGAAGAGCATTCCAGGGGTGGAGAAGAGCCAGTGAAAATCCCCAGAGCTGAGAGATGGAATGTCTTATTCCAGGAATAATAAAGAAGCCAGGGTAACTTGATCCACAGGAGGAGGGGGAGGGTGGTTTAAGACCAGAAGATGGGGGGCAGGGGAAAGGTTAGGAAGGGCTTTGAATACCAATCAGAAGATTTTATGCTCATGGATGCAATAGGGAGCCACTGGAGTTTATTGAGTAGGGGAGCGACAAGGTTGAACTTAGGTTTAGGTTTAGCTTTAGGAAAATCTCTTTGGTGGCTGGTGAATGGAATGACTTGATGAGGGAGGTAGAAAGAAAACCAACATGGCGAAGACAAACAATGCAGGAAGACTTGGGGTCTCTGATCAGTGCAATCACCGACCATAGTTCTGGAGCCCTGATGATGAATCAATTTGTCTGCCACCTGACCAAGAGAGGGGAGACTCAGGGTATAGCATGACACATGTATAGCTTGGACACAGCCAAAGCGAGGACACATATTGGTTCAAGGAGTTGGTAAGAAGAAAAGAAAAGAAATTGCTTGCTACTGGAAAAAGGATTTTAAAAAAAAAATCAATCTTCCTCCTTCATTCGAATCCCTACTACAAGTTTTTCTATGTTGTGTAATGAGTAAAATGAAATGAATGAGGAAACCGAGGTTTGATTATCTGAGCATATCGATTTCTTAAGCAATTGTCTAACAAATCGAGACTAAGGCCCTTCCTCAGTTTAGACCTAGACCCCAAATACAGGAGGAGACAGACTTTTAGACATTAAAAACAATTCATCAAATAAAGTCAATTAAAAGGAAAAAGTACAAGATAGGTCATGTGATTTCTAGTTGGAGGAAAGATTAAGGATTTTCCAAGCCAAAAGGGGGAGAGTGAACAGCTATAATTCCCTGAACTTGGGGAGAAATGGACCACCCCTCCACATATCTGTAAACAATCAAAGTAGCCTGGAAACAGTAACTGTTTGATTAGCATGGGGCCATTTTCAAATAAAATATAGGCTTTGCTTGAGATGTACAATTATAAGAAAACTTCATACATGAGTGTTAGGATCTGACTGCATTTTTATGAATTCCTTGATTAACATGAGCTTAAAATTTAGCCTTCTAGCCTGGGAAGGAAGTCTTCCTGCCTAGAGCCAGGTGGAAGGGACTCCTTAATTGTACAGATGAGAAAACTGAGGCCCAGAGTGTTGAAAAGCTTTACTAAGGCCACAGACCTGGTCAGGGGGAGAACTTGACCTAGTGCCAGGTATCTTGCTTCCCAGCATGGTTCTCTTTCCCCTCCAATATGGTTGGCCATATTCCGAATATTTTTATGGATTACTTATTAGAAGTCCTCCAGCATGTTGGGCGGATCACTGTGACCACTTTTTGGAGGAACAGAGACAAGAGAAATCTGGGGATGGATGAGTAGAGAACTGTGTTACTGGAGAGAATTCCTATATTGGTAAGACTACAGATTCATATGAGTATATTGTAACTTTACGTTCATGTAACTATAGGATTATAAATGTATAGCTAGAAGGGACATAGAGGTCCCAAACTAACTTCATTTTATAGATGCGGCCAAGGAAGGATGTGACTTGCCTAAAGTGAAACAGACAGAAAATGATAGAAGCAAGGTTTGAACGCGGCTCCTCTGACTCTGAAGGTAGTGTGTTTTCTACTGTTTGTGCCCTCTCATGTCTTCCTCTTCCTCCCCTCAATAGAACATAAATTCCTTTAGTGAAAGGACTGCTTCATTTTGACTTTGTATTTCCAATGCCTAGAACAGTTCCGGGTACATAGTAGGTGCTTCATAAATGCTTACTAGTTGATTGATTGACTGCAGCTGTGGAAGGGACGTTTGAACTGAAGACACAGTAAACTATCCTTGAGTTATTCCATTCTAGCTTGTGTTTCCACTGTCCATGGTGTCCTCTTTAGTGGCAAAGAACTGTGAGTATTTAGTATATAGTGTTTGTTTAGAAAATTTAGGATTTTTTCCCCCTTCTCTATTGGGGATAGTTCCACCCCTTAGCACTCTCTCCTGCTCTTAGCCTCTGCCAAGAATGGGTTAAGGAGACCCATCTTTTTTTAGTGAGAATCATCGTTTGGAGATCAGTGAAGTGAAAATTGGTCAAATTTAACAGCACAGATAATATTTTATTTTTATTTCAATTTTAACACGCTATCAACAGGCACTGAAGGAAGATATACTGCAATGCTTGAGGAGGGAACTGCCCTCCAACTTATCTTCACTTACCGATTTGGGACCAGTTCCCCAAGTTATTTTTATGTCATTTTGGAGAATCTCTGAAAATTTAGTCTCCATCAAAATGATGTACAAGGGAGGGTAGAGGTCACCTTAAACTTTGCTCAAGGAATCAGAGTGGTGTCTGATCAGGACACTTGGAAATCTTTTTTCCTGAATACAAGAAAGCTCTATAGACTAAAGATGAGGCAACTTCTTATCCTGCAAAAATATGCTGCCTTCTTTCTTTTCTCTGGTAGCATCCCGGTCATTTTCAAGAAAAAAGCCACCTTCTTTTCTTTTTCTGGTAGCATCCAAGATATTTCCTCCAGTTTCAGACAACACACAGTGGCATACTCAAATGGCTTAAGAAGCCCACAAAGCCATTTTGTTTGGAGGGCTCTGGTTCTAGATGTATGATGTAATTATGGACTTCTATGATGCCTTACACAGGCTACTTCAATGCCATAAATATTTATTAAAGACCTAGTGCATCCCAGAGAGATGGAAATGTGAAACGAAAAATGTCAAAACTCATTGAGGATGGGATTCAAGTTCTGAGTCAGACATTTATTGGTTGTGTGATTCTGGGAAGCACACAAATTTCCCTGGGTCTCTTTCTTCATCTGTAAAATGGCGGGGTGTCAGACTAGAAGGTCTCTGCCTTTCCTTCCAGCTCTGCTCTCATGGTCCTAGAATCTCTAAGGTCCCTTTTAGCTCTAAGCCTTTAATCTCTGGTCTCTCAGACTCTCCTGGAATGTCTTTATCAGAGCCTCATGCAAAAGGAAACAGTGCTCAACTAGAAGTCAGAAGACCTGGGTTCAAAACTAGGATAATAGATTTAGAGCCAGAGAGTTACTGGGGGCTACTGAGTCTAATCCTTTCATTTTAGAGACAAGGAAGACTTTCAATCAATGAGGATGTGAGCAGCTAATATGTGTTTGAGGCAGAATTTGAACCTGGCGTCTTCCTAATTCCATGCCCAGATCTCTAGCTGCTATCCTGCCTACAGCACTGTCTCTGACATTTATTACCTTTCATGACTATGAGCAAATCACTTAACCTCTCTGAGACTGTAAAGTGAGGTTAAAAAACCTTATACTGCCCTCTTCATGGGATCATAGGATGTATATTAAGGAAAATATTCTATAAGTCCTAAAAACTTCCAAGTACATGAGATATTAGTGGGGAAGGTTTGGGTAGCATGAGAACTGTAAGGATAATTTTAGTGTTTTGACTTAAATCTAAGTTAATTTGGTCGCCAGGGATGATTCCCAAATAATAAAATACCCAAGTCAGCTGGGGATTATGGAGATTTTAATTAATATAGAGAGAAGGAATTAAGGAAAGAAGAGAGAGAGAGAGAGAGAGAGAGAGAGAGAGAGAGAGAGAGAGAGAGAGAGAGAGAGAGAGAGAGAGAGAGAGAGAGAGAGAGAGAGAACTAATTTAAACTGCTCTGGCTCAGGCTGATCCAGGCAGTAGTTAAAGGCCTTAACCAAAGTGGCCTCCCTGAGCCTAAGGGTAAGTCTTATCACTCACCACAAGACTGTCTCCAAGCTGGATTCCAGTCCTCCACTGAACTCAATCTCCTGAACTGAGTTCAGAATTCTCTAATTCCCCTCTGAACAGAATTCCCTCAACTGACTTTTTACCCCTCCTTTTTTTTTTAGGATGAATTACTAATTTATTTTTTTTAATATATTTTATTTGATCATTTCCAAGCATTATTCGTTAAAGACATAGATCATTTTCTTTTCCTCCCCCCCACCTCCCATAGCCGACGCATAAATCCACTGGGCATTAGATGTTTTCTTGATTTGAACCCATTGCTTTGTTGATAATATTTGCATTAGAGTGTTCATTTAGAGTCTCTCCTCTGTCATGTCCCCTCAACCGCTGTAGTCAGGCAGTTGCTTTTCCTCGGTGTTTCCACTCCCATAGTTTATCCTTTGCTTATGAATAGTGTTTTTTTCTCCTGGATCCCTGCAAATTGTTCAGGGACATTACACCGTCATTAATGGAGAAGTCCATTACGTTCGATTATACCACAATGTATTAGTCTCTGTATACAATGTTCTCCTGGTTCTGCTCCTCTTGCTCTGCATCACTTCCTGGAGGTTGTTCCAGTCTCCATGGAACTCCTCCACTTTATTATTCCTTTTAGCACAATAGTATTCCATCACCAACATATACCACAGTTTGTTCAGCCATTCCCCAATTGATGGGCATCCCCTCGTTTTCCAGTTTTGGGCCACCACAAAGAGCGCAGCTATGAATATTTTTGTACAAGTCTTTTTGTCCATTATCTCTTTGGGGTACAGACCCAGCAGTGCTATGGCTGGATCAAAGGTTTACCCCTCCTTTTAAAGAAATTTTCTCTTATGTCACCTCTCCTAAATTTTCATGTCTACCAATCATTTTTTTCCAGGACTGCCCATTCTTAGTTCTCAACACTCTTTAGTTATCACCTTCTCTGGTTAGATTATATCTTTTGAGTACTTCACACTTCTTTGATAAGCTTGCCTTTTGTGAGTTACTTGACCTTTTTGTGCTTAATTTAACCTTTACAGGTACTTAACACCTTTTTGTATTAGATCTAAAAATAGACTTAGTTTAAGGTTCTAGCTTCACTATAAGGTATGAGTTAAGTACCTTCATTGTTCAATCAGGAGTTTACAACTTTATCTTCCCCTAAAGTATGTCTAAGTATGGTGGAGTAGTTTCCAAGTTCACAGAACCGTGCTGGGATGGAACAATAAAATGGGAATCTTGACTAAAGTGAAGGAAACATGATGGAAGAGTAAGAGGTTAAGTTGTGAACTGTATGTTGAGGGTTTGTAACCATAGATGACTTCTAATGGCAACTGAAGAATTTAGAGGAGTGGACAAGAGAGAGCTGGCTAAGTCCTGCAATTCAAATAGAAAAGCAGAGACAGTCCTTTACATAACTTCTAGTTGGTTACAATAATGATAGAGAGGAAAGGCAGATAATGCAAAACAAATTAGTATCGAAATCAGAGGCAAATAAATCTTTTCCAGACCCATTTCCTTGGTTGTTGTCTGGCTGTGGGTCACCTGGGAGTGATGAAACCACAGGTCAGACCAAGAATTCTTCCTGTATGTAGCCCTATGGCTTAATAATTACTTCTTGAATGAATGAATGAATGAATGACTACATGCTTCAGGGTCTGCTGTTGTACTGTTCTCTTCCAGGCTTGATAAGTCACCTTGCCCTCCTCACCATGTGCTGGCAGCTCTCTTGCCTCCCCCTGTATCTGACACCATATTTTTTACTGTTTTCATATTCCTTCCATCATATAGCATGGTGGTGAACATTGCTCATAATCAATATTAACCTAAATGGAATTCCATGCAAGAGGCATTTATTATCATTAGTGGCAAATGATACAGTCATTAATAAAGGGCTAGACCTGAAGTCAGGAACACCTGAGTTCAAATTCAGTCCCAGATCCTCATGAGCTATATGATCCTGGATAAATTACTTAACCTTGACCTGCTTCAGTTTCTTCATCTGTTAAATGGGGATAAAATAGCTCTTCCCTCCTGAGTTTGTTATGAGAATTAAATGAATATTATTTGTAAAGTACTTTGCAAACCTTAAAGAGATAGATAAATGGCAGCTATTAGTATGTGCCATGCATTGTGCTAGATATTGGGAATAGAAAGACAAAAATACCCCCTCCCAATCATTCCTAGAAAAACTTATAACTTCCTATTCATTAGAATGTAATTCTTTGAGAGTAGAGCTTGCTTTATTCTTTGTATTTTAAAAATATTTGTTTTTCCATATGTCTAGCATATGGGAAGGTGAGGTACTTAATAAATGCTTCCTGACTCTAATCAATATGTGTGATTTGTAGGAACACTAGCAACCAGGAGAAATAGGAAAGCCTGGAAAGAAACTAATATTCAGAGTGTTTTTGAGAGCTGGGTGAAAGTATGTATCAGTGCTGGAACAACAGACTGCTCAAGGACGCTGGCAGGGGAGTATCCCCTGAAGAGTCAAAGACTCCTCTAGTAAATAGTGCACACAGTTTAGATAGGGTTCCAGGACAGAGGAAGAGTGAAGGAGGGATGAGGCAAAAGCTGATTGGTCAAAGTCTCTGTTGTTGGGACTGAAGTAAAATAACTCTTTTACCTAGTTTCAGGACAAGGAGTTTCTGCCTGGATGGAGCATAACAGGATACAGGAGGCCAGGCTGTTCTTCAGAACAGGTTGCACAACAAAAATATGGTGTCACATCCTCTTTTGGTTACTTACATTGCAAGCACTAATGGGAGAGGACAGACACACATGTCAATAAAATGCAATGATTCTTAACATAAGGAACTGGACTCATGCATGGAGGTGGGAAATGATGTGGTAAGTTTAGGGAATAGCAAGTAGACTAGTTGGACTATGTGAAGAATGTGTAAAGAAAAGAGGCAACACCCAATAAGCCTGGAGAGGTAGACTGGGGTCTAAAGATAATTGTAGAATGACTTACATAGAGGACCTAGTCAATATTTCTGGGAAAGACAGTCCTGAAGTAGTGATTAGAGAGTGTGGCTTGAAGTCAGGAAGACCTGGAGTCCAATCCTGTCTGATACATACAGGCTGAGTGGCCCTGGGCAAGTCACCTAACCTCTGAATGTCCTGGGCTAATCTCAAAAACTCCAAGTTGTAGAGAAATTATTAACCTCCACTGGCAGAGGGAGTTTCTTCATTTGGGATTTATCAACTTTTTGATCTCAGGGCCCCTTTATACTCTTAAACATTGTTGAGGTTCCCCCAAAGAGCTTTTGTTTCTGTGGGTTCTATCTACAGACATTTTCCAGATTAGAAAAGAAAATATCTTAGTATTATTCTAAAAATGTGTTTTGACTTTGTGGGATGCTGAAAAGATCTTTGGGATGCTCAAGTGTCCCCACTTTGAGAACTACTGGCCTAAACCAATGACACCCCAGACCCAATGTCTGTCCCCTATCCCTTGGAGCCTCAGTTTCTTCTACCAAATGGAGATAACGATGCTTGTCTATCTGCTTCCTGGGAAAATCATCTGCAAACCTTAAATGTATTGTGATAATTGTACGAATAGTCTTGTAAAGCTTTGGCCACCCAAATTCCTTGGCTTGGTTTCTCCACTGTCTCCCACATGGTAGATGCAGAAAAGCTTTTATTCCCTCCCCTCCCCTTGTCCAAGGCTTATTTGAGCTCCCAGGGTAGCTGTTAATCAGCCTTCGATAGTCTTCGGCGTTTCACTCAAGACCTGTGGGCAATCCAAAAGCTCCTCTGGTCCTGACATCCCTTGTAAAATGAACTCCAGCCATCAGCCCATCCGTTTTCCCTCTTATTGAGGGATTCCTTCGGAGCAGCTCTCTCTCTGGGGTATTAATATTAACCTCAGCAGGACCCTCTCCCTTCCCGAAGGCTGGCCGCTCACTCGCTCGCTAGGGGACAAAGTGATAGGTTCCATCTCCTGAAGATTTAATGGTACCAAGTGCAGCTTTTAATGCACCCTTTGTCAGGGAGAGTTTCTTTCCAGACACCTGACATGTTCTTCCCATCTCCAGAGAGATGGTGATTCGGACCTAGCGATGCCATTCTCTGGGGCTATTAAACTGTGGCCAATTTTTTTTCCTAGTCAACCTTTCGGGGCATCTGATTGCTTCCTTCCTCAAGATTCTTAGCACGGTGACCGAGCTCTTCCAGTAATTGCTTTGATTTTCCTCATCTGTAAAATGGGGGTGATAATACTGATAGGATTCCCTCCTTGAGCTATTTTTGAGGCTTCGGGGAACCATAGGATCATAGCTTTAGAGCTGAAAGGGACCTCGGGGTCATTGGCTACAACTAGTGTATTTAAAGTACTTTGCAAGATTTAAAGATCCATGTAAAGTTCCATTATGACCAGTGTGGAGTCATTGCTGAAAGGGAGCTCAGAGGTCTTCTAGTCCAACCTTCTAATTTTACAGATGAGGAAACTGAGGCACACAACAGTCAAATGGCTTGGTCAGTGTCCCACAAGTAGTTAGTTGTTGAGGCAGAATTTGAACCCATGTCTTTCTAACTCCAAAGCCAGCACACACCCATTAGACCAGGCTTTTGTTTTTGAGGCTCTAGAAGAATTCAATCATCCCCATAATTAACTAGATGATTTATCTCTACACAATTTCTCATCTAAAAAAACTGGAGAAATGGAACTTAATGCTTTTCAGAGACACTGACAGTCTTAATATCTTATGTCTGGGCTTCCTGGATCTCAGATTTAGATGAGAGGGGACCTCACTGGTCATCTGGTCTAACCCCCTCATTTTACAAAGCAAGAAACAGAGACCCAGGAAGAAGGAATGATTTATCCAAGGTTACATAGTAAGCTTCAGAAGCAAGATTTGAATCCAGGACCTCTGAACCTTGAAGTCTCTTCTATGGTACTATCTTTTCTCTCTGTGTCTCTCTCTTTCATGATTTCTGTCTTTGAAATCCTTACTTTCTACCCTAGTAACAACTCTAAGACAGAACTGCAAGGCCTAGGCAAATGGGGGTTAAATGACTTGCCCAGGGTCACACATCTAGGAAGTATCTGAGGACACATTTGAACCCAAGTCCTCCTAACTCTAGACCTGGTGTTCTATCCCATGGACTACCTACCTGACCCCTCTCCTTTTTTTTTCAAGCTTGAAATTCAAATTCAAGTTTAACTAACATTTACAGCAATAGCAGGCATTTGTATATATGTATATATATTTGTATATAATAATAGCTAGCATATATGTTATGCTTTAAAATTTGTAATGTGCTTTACAAATATAACCTCATTTAATTCTCAAACAGCCCTAGGGTAGGAGGTAGGTGGTATTATCATTATTATCATCATCATTCCCATTTTACAGATGAAGAAACTGAGGCAGATGGAGCTTAAGTGACTTGCCACACAGTCAGTGTCTGAGACTGGATCTGAATTCAATTCTCCCTGATTCCAGACCTAGCACTGGAAAAACAGCATTTACTTTGTACTCTTCATTGCTTAGTTAGTTACGACATGCACAGTTTTCTTTCTGAATGGTTCAGTTCCCACTCTCAAAGAATTGTCTGCCTATTTATGTGTGTGATGGGGCTGGGAGGGAGTGAAAATGGAGACATGCATGGTGACAAGTCAGGAGGGAGCGTTGATCATGGGAATTTGCCAATCAACTTCATTGAGTTTCAATAAGGACACAAAGCAGAGAAGGGGGGACTTGAGCCTTGCCAGGATGATGGATAATGGAAAGGTGTTATGTTGGGGGAAAGGGAAAGGAAAAGAATGACTGAATCACAGGAGCTTAGCTACAGAAGGGAGCCAGATGCTCTGAGGAAGAAGAAGCTGCTCCTCCTCCCCCCGATGATCAAGTTGTACCACAGACTTGCTATCAAGCAAGCGATCTTCTATGAAAAGGTAGAGAAAGAAGGAAAGCATAACATTAGTACGAGTTTCCTTATTCAGGAACACTCGCATGGCCATGTATGGGCTTGAGAACAATAATCGAGATGCTCTATTGTCTGCCTGGGGTGGTATCCCAAGACATAGCAGAGAACTTCTCAAGACTTCTCAATCAAAATGATTGCCAATTCCACACATTTGGTGATTGATGTGGGGACAGATGATAAGACCAGAAGGAACCCAAGGGGAATGGACAACCATTCGGAAGTCTTGGACAAGAAACTGAAGATCACAGGGGCACTAATTGTGTTGTCCTTCCTATTGGCCACTGAGAGCAAGGTAGATGGGGAGAAAATTTATTTTGACAGCTAGGAATTCAACGTTTGAAAATGGGAATTCGATTTGGAGATCCCTGGCCTGACATTGAATATATCTAGCAAATACTAATAATCAGCTAGGATTTATTAAGCATCTACCTTGTTCCAAACACGGTGTTAAGTGATAGTAAGAATGTATTTGCAGGAGTTCTCACAAATCTAGTTAAAACATTCATAGGATCAAAAATTGAGAGCTAAAAGGCACCTTAGAGGTCATCTAATCCAACTGAGACCCTCTCCGTGTGACTTTAGGCAAATCTCTTTATTTCTCTGGGTCACACAGGTAATAAGTATTTGAATATTGGCAACCATAAAAAAGAATGGGACAGCTTGAAGCCACTTTCCAATGGAATATAAGCTTTTCTAGAGCAGGGACAGCTTCATTTTTATTTCTCACACCAATATGGTACCTGGGACAAGGTAGCTTCTTGGTAAAAGTTGGTTGCATTGAATGATGTGAATAGAATCTTGAAAATCACTGGACATGAGAAATGAAAGAAGAAAGAGTCCAGGATAACCTCAGGCTCACGAATGGAAGAGGTTGACTAAATGGTCAGACCTAGAGGCAAGAAATGTAAAAGCAGAGAGTCAGGAAGTCCAAAGCCCAGAGATGAAGAAGGGGGTGCAAAAAATGGATTGCTCCATTTCCCAGGCTTCTCTGGTGTCTTAAACGATCTCCACTTTTTATACCTAATAATTGTTGTCTTTGGTAACTAAGACTTGAACAGTAACAAGACGTATAAATCACCCCCCAGGCTCTGAATTACTCCCATTAACAGTTGTTTTGTTCTCCTCATTGCTGTGCAGCTAGTGAGCACATAGGTGGAGGTCTGGCCCAGAGCCAAGTGTTAAAATAAGTTATTGTTAAATGGATGACTGAATAGTTCCCTGGACTCTCTCTAGATTTGGGGGTTGAGGGTCTACACAAAAGCCAAGGGAGATGAGTGTTTTGACATCTTCCAGTTGTTCCATGGACTTCACTCCCCCCTCCTACCACCATTATTTTTTTTATTAGTCTGTCTTATTGAGTCTCCAATCTCATTGTTTTCCCCTTATTGGGCATTAAAGGTATTAGTGAGGTACTGAGGGGTGAGTGAAAAGAGCATATTTAGAGTCTGAGAAGAGGGAGCTCTGAGGTAGCATAGGTTGGCTTGCGCCAGGATACACAGTCATGAGTCCTGGCGCCAACATTGGCTGACTGGGTGAACTTGGACAAATGACTTGGCCCCCCTGGACCTCCATATACACATCTGTAAATGGAAAACTCATTTCTGTTGGATGGTGCTCTTGTGAAATTCAGAAGAGATAATGTGAATATGTATGGGATACCATCCTCATCCTCATCCTCATCACTGCACTTATACTGCACTCTACCTACCTTCTCTCCTCTTACTGAGGCATTTTTGAATTATAGAATCCCATCATCTCAGAGTTTAAGGGATCTTACCAATCAACTTACTGAAATAGCTAAATGTCTAATGAGCACTTCTTATATTTTCATTTTTCTTTATCATTCATTTACTTATTATTAATCAATCCATTAAAAGCATTTATTAAGTATTTGCTACATGACCAGGCTCTGTGCTAGGCTTTGGGATATGGAGACAAAAAACGAGACAATCCTTGCCCTCAGGGAGTTTACATTCTGCTGGGGGATAAGACACATATTCAGGAAAGGAGGTCTGGGAAGGGAGCTTTGGTTTAGTGGTCTGGTCAGTCACTGGGATTAAAAGTGGAACCACAGGGCATTGATTGGCACACCCTTTCCAGTAGCAATGTTAGTGCCTATTTGATTACTTCCCTTACTGCCAGCCCCAGGAACAGATAGAAACTTGGGAGAGAAGGTGGGAAGTACAGGGATGTAGCAGGACAGGAATCCAGATGCTCACCCTCACTAGAAAGGCACTGGATTACAGGTCCAATAAGAGGGCCTTCACCTTTGCTTGAAGGCTTCCACTGGGGACCAAGAATGAACTCCCAAAGGCTGTTCCATTTGGGGACCATTACAGAAGTACAGAATCTTAAGAATGAATGTGGTTGAGAGCTGGTTGATGATAGCCAGAACTGAGTGGACATCTTCAAAAATCAGCTTTGGCTTTCTTTCTCTTCTGCTGCTTTTTGGTGGTGTGATAGGGTCCAGTGAGAGGCCATGCTATAAAGGGAAGGACCATAGAGCCTTCTCTTTCTGTTCTTCTCAGAAATGGGGCCTCCTCACCCTTTTCATTTGGTCTTTTCCATTCTAGGTATCCGGAATAGAGTCTCTGACCTTAGGAGAGTGAGCTGCAGGAATCCAGGAATGGGAAGCCAACTGAGTTGTGCAGCCTGTTTAATATCAATACATGAAGGAGCAAGAAGCTTGGACCCCCACTCAGTGGAAGGGTTCATCCAGCACCAATACCACTTCTGGAAGTAAACTTGGTGGAACCAATGCTATGTAGGAACCGAGCTAAGTTTGAGCCTAGTTCTCTAGAGACAGAGATGTTTATCGGGGAGAGAATGTTTTCAAGGATTGGAGAAATGCTTGTGTTTACTATATCTTTAAAGGAAATCACCCTTTGTAAAAGCTATTTAATATCCAGGTTAAATGAACTGGAGTGCTAATGACCAGCCCTCAAGATGATGGTGGTAGAAAAGAGAAACCCACAATTCCCTCATGGAACTTAAGAACGATGAGGGGGTATATATAGCCTCTCTGGGCCTCAGAGTGGGGCCCAAGCACACACGTAACCTGTATGAAAGACTTTGATTACTTTAAAGCATATGATAAATGTTCATATTTATCCCTATTAAGCTTCAGCTTCTTTCGTTTGGCCCAATGTTCTAGCCCAGTGAGAATTTTTTGGCTTGTGACTGTCATCCTCCAGGCTTTGTGTCATTTACAAAATTCATAAGCCCACCATCTTTGCCTTGGTCCAATTCAGGACTAGGAGAATTCAAAATATAGAGAATGAAGAATTCTTTTCCAGCTAATTGAACAAATGTCTATTTTTAAAATACACTTTTATTTTGTTAAATGTTTCTCAATTGCATTTAAAAATTTTAAACATTCATTTAAATTTTTTTTCAAAGTTCCAAATTCTTTCCTTTTCTCCCTTCATCCCCCCACTCCCTGAGAAGGCAAGTTATAGAATATTGATTATGCATGTGGGGTCACACAAAACATAGTTCCAGATTAGGCATGTTGTAAGAGAAAACACACACAGTCAAAACCCAGGAAAAATAAAGAAAGTAAAATAATTCTGCTTCAGTCTGCACTCAGAGTTCATCATCAACAAACATTTAAAAAGTGCTCCCTATGTGCAAAGGATATTCTTTGGAGAGAGAGTTGCTAGCTAAGCACCCAAGTAAAGAGGGCTCCCACCTGCCTGGAAGTGTAAACGATCCTCCTGGTTATTAGAGGGTGTCCTGGCATTCTTTTGGCTCTGGTAAATGAGTGGCATAAGCATGGTTGGAAGCTGGTCCTGTGCATGGAATGCAAAGCATGCCGAGAATGGTGTGTAGTCAGAGTGTTGGTGTCTATCTTGGTGAAATTTGTAGCATGAGTTAGAGAGAGAACAATTAATTATTGGCTCAACTCTGTTGTATGCTGAGGGTGGCAGAGTGAGTGGGGATGTGGACTAAGGCAATTTGAGATACATTTCGAGCCTCTGGCTGTGGAGCCCTACAGGGTTCAGGAGGTCCTTTATTTCCGAGTCCTATCAAAGAGTGTGGGGAACATATGAATTAAGTCAACACCCATGGAGGCAGGCACCCCCAACCCGCACCCAGTCAGCAAGATTGAGGATACATTGTCGATGCCCACAGAGAGATTCTGGCATCTGGGGAGTGATGACAAGCTTTGGCAGATGCTTCATTTGCTTGACACCCTAATTGCCTCCAGAAGGGAAAAGAAAACACCCACGATTGAGGTAGGAGGTTGCAAAAGTCTCAGAGACAGAAGAGTATCACAAGTGTGATTGAGTCTGTGTCAGCAAAGCCATGCACAAGGGATGGGGACACCACAATGACTGCTGGTCTAAAGGAGCTTAGGAGATCTATCTCATTTCATGTACTCTGTGTCTTCAGTAATGTGGGCATTTCCCCCAGCAGCACAGATTGCTACTCATGCAGGCTCTTCTATAGATTTTCCCATTGACCTACACCTAAGAGGATATTTTGTCCATACCTGTGATTTCACTGTGATAGGGCGGCAGGATATAACAAGTAGAATTCAGTGGAATTAGATTAAAATGAAGCTGGGAGATACTTCACAAAATAAATATAAATGCAATCCAACATAGATGACACTACTTTTTAAAACTATAATTTTGAATTTTAAACTAAATACTGCTTGCAGGGATCCATCCGAATGGATTACTGGTCCATTTCTATTTGAGTTCAACAGCACTGATATAGAGAAGTTCTGATGAAGCAATCCCCTTTGCCAAAACAGCTCGGTGATTTATAGTTTTAGAGAGGTGCCTTCCTTTTCCTTTAAGCTAGTTAGATTCCAGTCAGCAGAAGCTCCAGGCTGGCCATCTATGCCAATCTCTGTTCTTTACCTGCCTTTGTATTTTGATGAGATTTATCTCAGGAGGAGCAGGACTTCTCTTCTAGGCTTACCAGTTCTCATTCATTGGCTCATTATTCTCATCTTGATAACAGGGATTTTACTTGGGTTCTGGACTCCCCAAAGGAGGGGAGAAAGTAAAAAAAAGTTAAAAAATGATTAGCTTTCTTCTGGTCCAAGCAGTGATAGTAGTTGGGAGAAAATTTTTCAAGACTTGTTGGGACATAAATGGTTTTTTGAAGAGCAAATCATCCACTTGACATTTTACCTGCACTGTGCAAAGCTCAACTGCAAATGGATCCAAGAGGGATCTTCTTTTCAGTAGCTTCCCTCTCTTTGATAGTGACCCTTTCATTACTACTCATCCATCCCAACTGCTGTTGAAACAGTTCTGGGAGCCAAAAGGAGATGCTACCATTGTAATCAAAGGGCTTCAGGTCTTTCCTATTTCCACAAGGCCCTGTACAAAGAGAAAAGAAACCATATCCTCCCCCCCAAACCTAGCAGCCCCATTCCAGGCACAAGCTTACCTAGGCAGGACATGTGCTCACAGGTGGTGGACAGATGGAAGGGGTTTACCAATCTTGCCCCCTGGAAAATTCAGAGTTGTCCCATTCTTCCAAGTCAGAAAGAAGAGGGATGTCTGAAGGATGTTAGCATGTCCTGTTCCCAAGTCCATGAATTTCTAATTTAATAAGTCATGGAGATTTATGCATGTGGCATTGGTATGCTTCCTGAGCACAGAGATTGTTCTGTATTTGCCTTCGGATCTCCAGGATCTAGCACATAGTAGGAGTTTCATAATTTTTTTTTGTTAATTGATTGGTTTTAGTTGAATAAAACTCTTCATTTCATTTCAGGACCTTTTCTTTTTACTTTGCTAGAGTCTTAGATATGAGTAGGGCTTTGGAGAGCTTCTCTCCATCTCTGGCCAATAGTCCCACCATAGTTTATGTTCACTCCTGATTCAGGAAATAAAATTAAACAGCGTCTTTACTGCTAATGATGTGAGATATTGGTTTTTGTTTGTATCCACTGCTATTTAAGGACTTAAATGACTTGAGCACTTTTGATAGTCTGGACAAAGGGATATTGATTTTGTAAGGTGCTATTTTTGCTCGTAGGTAGATCTTGGAAGCACCAAATACTGAAGTCCAAGTTCCCCTAGCTAGCTAGGAAACTGTTAAAAGTTTGGAGAAAGATTATGAATAGAGAGTCATAGGATTTCAAAAGAGACCCTAGAGATGATTAAGTTCTATATTCTCTTTTTTTAGGTGTGGAAATCGAGGTATAGAACCAGTGAGTGAATTGCTCATGGTCACAGGAGTTGACAAAGTACATTAATTCAAGGAGGCAGATGTGACCTCCTGGGTACCAATGAAACTTGATAGGATGAAGTTCATGAGTGTAATATGATTCGGAATGGCTCAGTTAGTCAACACACATCTATTAAGCACTTACTATAGGCTAGCCATCCTACTAAGCGCTGGAGGTATTAATAAAAGCAAAACTAGCTTTCCATTCTCCCCAAGGGCTCTGTTCTAATGGAGGAGACAAGAAAGACATAAATAAAACAATAGAGAATGAGAACAAAAGCAAAACAAGAAAATATTTGAAGAGTAAACTGTAAGATGGCGCCCACCTGTGTGATTGTGTTTAGAATTTATTAGATATGTGCAGTCATGATGAGAACCTATTGCAATTTATATGAATAATCATATTTTATTACTATTATTAATTACACTAACCCCACAATGATATCTTCATTAAGATCACAACGATTAGATACCCTCAAAGTGACCACTTTAACAAGTGCTGGTAATTTGCATTCTTATTGTTGTCCATATTAAATTATGACAAGTAATGGGCAAATTAATTTCTAAATGTACTTCGGGTTACATTTATCCATTACTTGAAATATTCTCCTTGGGGCAGGGAGGGTCCAAAAGATCACATTTTCTTCTGTTCTGTTTTTTTATGCCATATTCTGGAGGCTATTTGGCATAGTGGATAACCTGGGTTTGAGTCCTGTCTCCTCTGGCACACATAGGCAATAAGACCCTGGGTAAATCACTTAAGCTCTCAATGATTGCCCTCAGGAAGTTCTTTAAGATTGTAAATTACACAAAACTTGTTAAAAACATATTGATGATTAATGAATGAATTCCTTATACACAGTGAAGGTATTTGTGCCTGAACCACTACCTTCTTCCTCCTCCTTCCCTTAATTCTGTGCTTATGAAATCTTGGACTTAAAGTGAAAAGATCTGGATTCAAATTGAGCCTCAGACACTTAGGGTTAGTAATTAGTACAGTGGATAGAGTGGCAAGAAAACTGAGTTCAAATCTACACCCAGACCCTTTCTAGCTATGAGAGCCTGGGCAAGTTACTTAACCTCTGTCTGCTTCAGTTTCCACCTCTATAAAATGGGATTTATAAGAAGATCTACCTCCCAAGATTGTTGGGAGGATCAAATGAGACAATTTGTGTAAAGTGGTTTACAAACCCTAAGGCACTAAATGAATATCATTTATTACTATAACCATTAAATCCAATTTCTGTCATGTGCTTAATGTCTGACCATAGATGAGTCTCTAACTCTTTGAATCCAAGAATCCTTGTCTGTAAAATAAGAGATTGGACTGAACTAAAGGAATTCCCTAGATCTTTCTAGCTCAGAATTCTCTAAGTTAACCCTTCTAAGCCTTAGTTTCAAAATCTGTAAAATGGGGATAAGAATATTCCCCCCAACCTAAAGAGCTGCTTTGAGGAAAGTACTTTGAAATTCAAATGTGAGCCCTCGTTAGTATTATTATTTGCAAAACCCATATGGAAGTCTTAGCTTAAAGCATACAACACATGGGCTTTGCAAATCATTTACCTATCACTGCCATCACTGCTACATTAGGTTTCCCTGTGAGAGGAGATAGAGGCATGTAAAAATGTTAATTACTGCTACATTGTCATTGCCATCATTTAACGCATACTGGAATATTTTGAGCATCTAGACTCTGGATCAAGCAAGGGGAGCACAAGGGGAGCACATTTTAATTTGGGGCTCCTTGGGACTCAAGTTTTACATTCATTGATTCATCCAATTACAGAATTTCAGGGATTTAAGGGAACCTGGAAATCATCCATGCTGACCTGTCCTTGAACCTAAAACTCCTTTACAACATCCACAATAGAGTGATGGACCATTTGTTGCTTTGAAACCCCTCCTCCCCCCATTGAAGAATGATCCATTACCTCTAAAGACAGTCTATCCCATTTTTGGACAGCTCTAATTGTTGGGAAGTTTTTTCCTGGCTTCTAGACTAAATCTGATTCTGTGTACATGCCAGCAATTGCTCCTTATCTTGTTTTCTAAGGTCAAGTAGAACAAGTCTACTGGTCCCTTCATGTGATAACTCATCAGATCCCTGCATATAATTGTCACCCAGGTCTTCTTTTTCCAGTCTTAATATGCCTAATACATATGGTGGGATTGCTACTCTCCCTTACCTTCTGGTCACATTCATCTGGGATCCCTTTCAGCTCCTAAATTCTTCATAAAACATAAAATTGAACTTCTTCCTTGAGATGTGATCTCACCAGGGCAAATTTTTACTAGTCTCTTTCTCTGCCCCCCACCACAAAAAGACACAAATACCAGGTGAAAATAAGCTCCCACACCCAAGAAAGTAGGCAAGTTTAACTACAGCAAATCAGCTATAGTTAAAAGGATAATATAATTCTCATTTAAGGCTCCCTTCCCTATAAATTATCTGGCTTCCAGAACCAGAACCATAGCTATTCAAACCTAGAAATCATTGACAAGGTTGATCCATGACACACAAGTCACACAAACCCAGATCAATTAATTTGACATTGTTTTAGGCACTAGGAATGCCAACGTGAAAAAATTCATATAGTCCTTGATCTCAGGGAGCTTACAATCCAATATGGAAACCGTAGTACATGGATATGGAATAGCAAGAAGGGAATTGGATAGCAAGTCAGAAGAATTAGTCTCAAAGCCCAAATTCTCCACTTGCCACCAGTCAACCTTCTTAGTTTACTTTCTCAGAGTTTCACTTTCTCATCTGTAAAATGGAAATAATTTGACTTGTACTTATAACCTCTTACAGTTATTGTAGGAAAAGTATTTTGCAAACAGTAAAATTCAGTGTAAGGTTCTGGGTCCCATCGAACTTCCCCACTTTCCATGAATACACACACATGTACACATATACATAGGTATGCGCCCGCAGAGGCCCTTCTGAATGCTGGGGCAGGCTTAAAGCAGACTCTGACTGTGGGTTAACATCTACTCCAAATCATAGTTTGCAAGTTTCCATTGATGCTGGCTTTTTCTAGTTACTAGTAACAGAGATTTAGTCAATCAGCATCACAAATGATGACCAAAAAGGGATTCCCCTCTCTCATGCCTCCATTGGGTGTACTCCTCCCAGGATATGATAACCATGTAGGGAGCATGTACACAAAGAGATCACATGCTACCAGGGAACATGAACGGAGAGAATAAACATGGTGGACTCTTGTGGCCAGGGAAAATGTGTGAAGGGGACACGCACCAGAGTGTACATGTGTTGGGGACAACTCACTCTTCCAACACTTTGGACCTTCCAGTCATGGCCTTGAATAATGGTGTAACATGACTTCTCTGCTGGGTGTTACATAAGATAGTATGTCTCTGCTCTCCATTGTGTACCAAGCACTTTTTATTAATATCATATATCTACTTTCCATCAGACTCTCTACTGAGGGTCTCTACTCTCTGCTCTCTGCTATTATCTTCTGGTCTTCAGCCCCCTTATGGTTTGTTACTACTACTCTCTGCTTCCAAATGCTGAGAGGTTGTGACTGGTAAACTTCTTTCTGTCAGAAGTGGGTTTGAGGCTCTTTCAATGTTAAGTAAGATTGTAAGTAAACTGCCATATCCAGCCAGACAATTGGCAAGACCCAGAAGAAGCTCTAGATTTTCCATTCTTTTATTTTATTTTTGATTTAAAATATTTATTTATTTTAAAATATTTGCCATGTTTACAGGATTCATTTTCTTTCCCTCCTCTCTTCCTTCCCCACTCCCAGAGGCAACAAGCAATTCCACTGAGTTATAAAATGTTATCACTTAATAACTTTTTTCATATTATTCATTTTTCATTTTTGCAACTTACAGTCTGTATTCTCATAATCCATTTTAAAGTATCTATTCAACAAAGCTCCCTGATTGCAATAGAGCAACCTTTTAAAACCAAAAACCCAAATCCGATTCCAAGGTTCCATGATATAATGGGTCCTGTTCTCTCCAGACTGCCTCCAGACACCCAAATATCAAATGCAAAGGGGGTGATCACTAAGTGATAAATTACTTTGGTTACCCATATAAACAAGTGTTGTCATATGTTTTTCTTCTGCGTTTCTACTCCCACAGTTCTTTCTCTTGATGTGGATAGTGTTCTTCCTCATTAAGTCCCTCCGGATTGTCCTGCATCATTGCATGGCTACTAGTAACAAAGTCCATTACATTGGATCATTCTACAGTATTTCACTTTCTCTGTACAATGTTCTCTTGGTTCTGCTCATTTCACTCTGCATCAGTTCATGGAGGTTCTTCCAGTTCATATAGAAATCCTCCAGATCATCATTCCTTTCAGAACTATAGTATTCTGTCACCATCACAAACCATAATTTGTTCAGTCATTCCCCAACTGAGGGACACCCCCTCATTTTCCAACTTTTTGACACCACAAAGAGTGGGGCTATCTTTCTATCCTTTTAACCATTCCACTCAGCCCAAGCCAAACATTTGCGTTGAGATTGAGAATTTTTTTAAATTTCTACAAAAAAATCTTTGATTTTCAATCTGCATTCTCATAATTAATTTTCTATTCAACAAAGCTCCCTAATTGTCATGCAGATGAATCAAGGGTCAGGGGAAAAGGGTTAAGTGAATCTATCAAGGTCATCAGCCTCTGTCTTAGTTTCATAGCTCTGCCTTTGAGGTGCATATCTACCAGTAACCAAATCCCTGCTTTTTACTTCACTGGTCTTATATCTATAAATTAATCAGTCATAAAGTCACATATATTCCATAAAGTCTTTCTTAACTGCCAATAAGGCACGTGTCACTTTCTCTCTTCCTCTCCTCCTTCACTTTACTAATAAGTCAATCACTCAATCAAGTATTTATAAGGCACCTGCTATGTGCCAGCTTCTAGACCAAGCCCTGGGGATAAAAATATGATGAATGAAAAAAAAATCCTTACTTGCAAGAAACTTATTTTTCAATGGGAGATTCCAAAGGGGTCCACAACCTAAAAAAGGAATCCACAACATAAATATAAGTGTGTGTGTGTGTGTGTGTGTGTGTGTGTGTGTGTGATAGATAGAGAATAAATACCAAGGAAACTTCTTACCAAACACTCCATAAAGCATAGCCACACAAACTGTCTTTAATTCATTCACTCCATATACATTTATTGAATACTATTGGAGATAGCAAATAGGACAATGAAGTCTCTTCCTTGAAGGAGCTGATCATACAATCTAGGTGGTGAAGGGGAACCTCAAAGCGCCATCTAGAATACAGTCATTTCATGGCAATGTCAGATTCTGAAGTAATGTGGATGTGGATTTATCTGAGTATTCAGAAGAGGGAAGGCTCCCTGTGGGGGAGATTTGACTAGGACCTTAGGCTTGGGGTATGTTTATCTTCAGTTCCTGTATTTAGTTGGTCTTCTCCCACCATATCCTATAGAAGGCTGGCACCAAGGGAAATATAGAAGTCATGACCTTGAGTTATGCATCTGGATTTTTATTCTCCACATGGGACATTGACCTTAAAAAGTATTAAAACCATCCTTAGACTTAACTGGCTGAAAGGAATTGGGCTCGGTCTATGGAGAACAGTTCCTGATGGTCTAGACTCCAAAGCTGAGAATTCAGTAGTTAGGCTTCTGAGCTGCAGGTCAGCATGGCCCACAGAGGCAGTCCAGTTGAATTAGTGTTGCATCTTCATTCAATATCCTTCCCTTGCTATGGTGAAGTAAGTCTTTTTTAATTGTTAGATGGTCTTGGAGAGCTTGATTTTGTTCCAGTCTTGAAACTGAACTCCCAAACTGGTGCTGTGAATAGAGCTACGTACCTGAAATTGGGAGGTCCGAGTTCAAATCTGATCTCAGACACTTTCCAGCTATTCAATCTTGGATGAGTCACTTGACCTCTGTTTGCCTCATTTTACCCAATTTATAAAATGGGAATAATGATAGCATCTATCTCTCAAGGTTGTTGTGAGAATCAAATGATAAGCTGAATACATTTTTGTAAAATGTTTTGCCAACTCTAAGTGCTATGGAAATGGTATCTTCTATTGATTGACACAGCATTTGCAAAAGAACAAATTCATTGGGTAAACAGGGGTTCTGGGACCTCTGAACTTGTTTCTAAAGATACTTTGATATTTACGTTTTGACAAAATTGGTTTTCTTTGTGTTTTTTCTTTCATCTACAAAGTGGTCCATAAGCTTCAACCGCACTCCAAAGAGCATCATGACCCATAAAGGGTTAAGAATCCCTGCAGAAGTACATACTCCATAGACATCCTTTCCTACAAACATTAGCTTGAAACATGCTCCAAAAACCTTAAACTTCACAGCAAACCTCCTTAATCTTCATGTTGGTAGAATTTGAATAGACAGGAGACACCCCACATGGCTAGATGAAGAGTGGGGAACAGAAGAGCACCACTTCTGACGTTTCATGATACAACTGTCCTATTGTCTCCAGACCCCCAAAGACCTGACTGGCTAAATGCAAAAGGGATGATCACTAAGTGACAAATGACTTTGGTTTTAGAAACTCATGGCAGTAACCATGTGCACCTATATGGTAAGGTGGGGGCGATGGAGAGGGAATTTCTTTCTATTTACATCATCAGAAGAGAGCACACACTAATGAAATCATAGATCTTTGGAGAAGTTAAATATGTCTCTGGAGTAAAATTCTATCAGGTCACACTCCCCTCTCACACATATACCCAGCACCCTTCTCTGCACACATTAAATACATACATACATATATATATATATATATATATATATATATATATATATATATATATATAATTGATTGCCGATGTTTTAAAATTCAGTTTTGCCTGAATAACTTGGATAATTGGCTCAACTCCTTATTTTGCTTTGTTGGTTGAGATTTAACTGAATAATATAAGAGATGAGGTGACAGTGGTGGCCTTATCCCCAGTTGCATCTTTCTTCCCCACAAGTCCTTTCCTAGATGTGGGAGTTCTCGATTGTTTTTAAGCAGCAGAAGAAGAAATATTCTCCAATCCAGCACAGAAGTCCAGTAAGCCCAATCAGAGCCCCACTGATCGCTGACTAGGAATTCTCTGTTCATTGCTAAGGCTCTCAAAATCATAGGAGGTCCCTTTTGTTCTGGGAGACTTTTTCTCTCTGGGGTAGGATTTGAGGTAGGAAAAGAAGAAAAGGAAATGATTTCCCCAGAATAACAACTCTAAAATTCTAGCTCTACTCTGTATTAGTTACATGACTTTGGGCAACAATTAATGATAATACCAATTTCGTGCCATTGGACCCAGGCTTCCAACGCCGAGAGAGTGGGACTGTCTCTGTGCATCGACTCTTCCACTTAAGTCTCCTTCACGCACAAGTGTCTTTGTGCACACTCATCTATACACCATAGATGAAAACGCACAAAGACAATCATCATCCTTGGTTACCAAGAGAATACTACTAACAATAATAATGACTGGTATTTATATAGGTGGTACAGTGGATGGAGAATCAGTTATGGAGGCAGGAAGACTCATCTTCCTAAGTTTAAGTCTGGCCTCAGACATTTACTGGCTGTGTGACCCTGGGCAATTCACTTAACCCTTATTTGCCTCAGTTTCCTCATCTGTAAAATGAGCTAGAGAAGGAAATGGCAAACCACTCTAGTATCTTTGCCTCAAAAACTCCAAATAGGGTCATGAAGAGTCAGACATAACTGAAATGATGGAACAACAACAACAAAGTATTTGTATAATGCTTTAAGATTTATAAACATTTTATATGTATTATCTCCTTTGATGAGACCACCTAACCTTTCTTTGCCTCATTTTTATTATCCATAAATGAGGGAAGCCCTTTCCGGGTCTAAAGCTATGGAATCTTTCATTCCTCTTCTCCCTCATCCTTCCATTCAAAGGAAGAAAAAGAAACATGAAAAGGAAAGGAAGGAGAAAAGGAGAAGAGACCCAGAGGAAGATGATTTGGTTGAGGGAGTTTGAGGGGAGATGATCAACTTCTCATGCTGGAGCTGGAATGGACCTTGGAAGCCAGTTAGTCTAACCCTCATTTTACAAACCCATTTTACAAAGGAGGAGACTGAGGCTTAGAAAGCTTAAGTAACTTACTCAAGTTCACACAGGTTAGAAGGGACTAAGCCATGTCCACTGGCTAGAAATCCAATGTTCTGTCCCCTGGACCACACTGCTTTCCAGTGTTGAAATGGGGGAAAGGGAGGGCAGATTGAAGAGGAAATATTTGGAGCAGTGCTTTTGTATCAGGGCAGAATTTAGGAGAGGATTCAAGGGTTAGAACTGTAAGCCACCTCAATGGACATCTATTAGATAAGGAAAATAAGACCAGAAAACTGAAGTAACTTTCCTCACACAGCTAGAATAAGTGATTGATTTGGGATTTGAATTCAGGTCTTCTTTAATGGCTATAATGACAATAACTAGCATTTATATAGTGCTTATAGTTTGTAATGCCCTTTATATATTTTGCCCAATCTGATTTTCACAACAGCCCTGGGAGTGAAGGGCTATGATTATCTCCAATTTACAGATGATGAAATGGAGTCAGACAAGTTAAGGGACTTGCCTAGGGTCATACAGCCTGTAAGTCTCTGAGCATTGATTCCATCTCAGGTCTTCTTGACCTCAGGGCCAGCTCTCAATCCACTGCACCACTTGGCTGCCTGGAAGGAGTCGAAAAATTCAGAACAGATCTGAAGGGAGGGAGAAGGTTCTCTTCTCCGATCTGGAAAGGTCTATGTTGGTGTTTCTCCTCCATACTGGGTGCAGTGAACTGGCACATCACAACGTGGAAAGCCAGGAGCAACTGGCTCCCTCTGTCTCATCTGGGTGGCATCTACTTGGGAAATCAAACCCCGAAAATCCGTCCCAGCACAGCCTGTGGCAGCACCAGGCTGGGCAGCGGCCAAAATGATACCATGGTCTCTGGGTGCTGCTCGGGTGCAGAGATGGCCTGAGCTGCTTTGTCATTGGGTTGTGACGTCAGCTGGACCCCAAGACTGAATTATGGCTCCCATTCAATCAAGGATCATCTATTATTCTCTACATTATCCATCATTGCTATTCTGCTTCTCAGAAGACAGAGCTGGGTGGCGATACACACAGTGCGAGAACACCTGAGGTGCTTTAAACCTATCAATAATCAGCACGGCGAACAGAAAGACGGGTCCGATGGGGAAAACAGAAAGCCCGATGGAGCCGTCTTTCTAATAAATACCAGTAGCTTTGCCATTGTTTCCCACTGACAGCCCCCCAAATTCTGCTCCCCTCAAGTTTATGCTCTGCCCCCCCAAAAGACTGGGTTTAGCGTCTCCCCTGCCTTGCCTCCCCAGGACAGGATAAATTAGATCCTAATGGATTACCGAACACTCTGTGGGTGACGTCACCCTACATAATAAATACTAAAATTTAGCCTACAGGAAATGAATGAATTCGTGGGGCATCCCACATACATGTACGTGTTGAATCCGACAATTACATTCAAATCCATTCAGCAAACATTAGAGCTCCGGAAAGCATATTAATTGGGGTTTGCCATCTGCAAGGTATATTTATATGTGCAACTAACTCTTACAGATATGAAATATTTCAATACAAATGCTCCTAATGGTCCGTCAGGGTTTCCTGCCCCCCTCTAGGACTTTTCCAATAAAAAGGGGGAAGCGATACTTGTTTAGGGCCTGTTGGGCCTTCTTAGAAATTCATTCAAAATATGAGATGTGTGCATTTCCTTTTTGCTTGTAAACTGGATTGAGTTGTACAGTTAAGTGCTCTGAATGGCCTCACGCTGTTATGTTGATGGATGAAGGCTTAAGTAATTGACATCTAGTGCTTTCCTTAATGCCATTAGTCCCTAATTTCAGAGGTTAGAATAAATGTAAAGCATTCTTTTATTGAGTCTGGGTTCTCTAATTAAATTGAACGCTGGGCTTTTCATGCAACAGCCTTTGTAAAGACTATCATCATAATGAAATATATTTACAAATCAAATACAGTAATGAGCACGCGAGGATATTGAAATGGGGCTCCTGCTCTGAGCTGGCCGGGGAGAAAGCAATGGACTTCTGCTGATGACGACGAGGAGCCCGTTCTCGGTGGATTCTCACTGCCTCTAATTGTGTCACTAGAGTCTAGCTGTGAATTCCTGCAGTCAATAGGTCGATGCCATGGGCAAATGTTTACTCAACTTCCTCAAAAAGGTTTGGTTGGAATGTTTGCTCAGTTAGAGCTCTGGAGTTAACACAGGCTTCTTGACTTCTTGCACGACTGACTGAGTGAGCTCTGCCTCCATCCCTGAGCTGAAGCCCCCCAATTCAGCTGAAAATCAAATTTATGAAATAAACCGCAAAGCCCGATTTCCACATCAGACGGTTAGCTGGCTGAATTTCTCAAACGAATTTGACCAGAGAATCCTTAAAGATTGGAAACATATTGCCACAACCCCCTGCACCTATCACCCATCAGGCTAGTGACAATATGCTAGAAGAGAAGGAGACTCCTTGTTGGCGAGTTGTGGGAAGAGAGGTCTGCTTTCATTGCTGGGCAAGCAGTGAATTGGTTCAGTCATTCTGGAAATCAATCTGGTATCATGCAAGAAATGTTAGCGCGTTGTTCACCTCCATCGACCCAGAGATCTCACTACTGAAACTGTGTCCCAAAGACTTTATTGACAAAAAAGAAACATACAAAATGGAGCCCAATGTTCACGGTAGTGATACTGGTGATAGCCAAAAGCTGGAAATGAAATATGTGCCCCGTGATTGCGGAATGACTGGACAGATGGTGGTTTAATGTAGGTAATGGAATATTATTGCTCTGTAAGGACCGACACATATGAAGAATTCAGAAAATACGTGTGAAGACTTGTACAAAGTGATCCAGAGTAAAGAAAGGGGACCGGAAAAGAATGATGCGCGTGCGCACACACACACACACACACACACACACACACACACAAGATAATTGCAATGTGGAAAAAGTCAACACAGAGAGGATGCAAAACTCTAATTAATCATATCCTTCACTGATAATACTACTGTACCATATAAACAAAAGGACAGATCCCTGTTTTCTGTTAACATTCTGTAGACTGCTTTTTGGGTAGTATACTTTGTAAGGGATTTGGGTGGGGTTTTGGATGCAAATTTGTGCACAAATAAAATGGACCTAAACTTAAAAAAGTGTATATTGGTATGATCCACAAATGAGGATTCATGGAGTGTGATGGTACGGAGAATCGATGAGATAAAAGAAGCTTGAGTTAGTGTAGAAGCAAAATAATAAGCATTGTGTATATTTCTCAAGCTGGAAATTTGCCACATTTCTATTTTTAATGCATACAGATTTTCACAGGTCTCAGGAGGGACTGCATGAATGTTGTCCAAGGAACCATCTAGTCAAGCTTGGAGAGAATTGGTCATGGCTGATGAACTTTTTGGCCACAGCAACTTTCCAAGATTGTCTATTAGATTAGAGAGGCATTACTCTCTCTAACAATTGAGGAATTAAATTACAGAACTTTGAAGTACTTCAGTAAGTTGAGAGTTTTATATTTAACATTTTACAACTTGGCCATGCTCCACCTTTCAAGCTTTATTACATATTATTCCTCCTCACACATTCAGTAGTCTAGTCATATTTGTCTTCTTGCTGTTAGAAGCTGCTAGATGGCACTGAACCTGAGAGTGGGAAGATCTTGAGTTCAAATTTGACCCCCTGCACATTCAACCTATGTGACCTTGGAGAAGTCATTTAATCTTTGTCTGCCTCAGTTTCCTCAAGTATAAAATGGAGATAATAATAGCCCCTATGTTCCAAGGTTCTTGTGAGGATTTATAAAGAGCTTAATAGTGTCTGGCACAGAGTAGGCATTTAGTAAATGTTTAGTCCCTTTCACCTACTCATCTGACATATTTTCTCTATCTCCATGTCTTTTCATAAGCTATTTCATGTAGCTTGAAAGCTTTTCCTACTCGACCTATCCTTGTAGAATCCCTGGCTTCTCTCAAGACAGATCAAGCGCTTTCTCTATTCCTGTAGCTTAGGCTGTTTCTATTTCCTCCCAAAGTGACTCTGTAGTGTAAGTGCTTTGTATACTCTTGTGAATGTACCTATTTCCCTCCCCTTTAGAATGTAAGTTCCCTGAAGGGGCGATTTCACTTCTGTCATTGTGTCCCTAGCACAGTGTGTGGCACAGAGTTGTATTGGAGGAATGTTTGTTGATTAATTGGTTGATTGATAAAGGGAAAGATATCACCAGTATCACCAGCTTCTCAAAGAACTCTGTCAAACAGGTTGGAAAGCCCAGTATCCATGGAAAGCAATTTGTGAGAAATGCTAATGCCGAACACAACATCCAACTACTTTCCTTCACTGTCATCAAGCCATCTGGAATATCTTAGTGGAGAAGTCCAATGAGGTGAAGGGGGCAGGTTCTCCTCCAAGCATAGAGGGAGGCACAGGTGGCATACTTATCTAATTTGCAAATGACACAAACTGGGAGGGAGGACGAAAGCCCTGGTTAATTGATGGCATTAGAATGTGGGCTCCTTGAGAGCAAGAGACATTTCTTTGTATCCCCAACACTTAGCACAACACCTAGCATTCAGTAGATATTTAATAATATATTTCTTGACTTGTAATGGTAGACCAAATCTAATAGGGATAAATGTAAAGTCTTATACTGCAGTCTTAAGAAATCAATGGCACATAACACAGGTTGGGAGAAGGATTGCTAGACAATCACCATGTGGAAAAGATCTGGGGATTTTTTTTGTATAACAAGCTCAATAGGATATGATATGGCAATGGTCAACAATATAACATGGCAGCCCCAAATCGCCCAAAGTTACCACATTCTTGGACCACATTAAGAAAGTGTCCAGAAAAAAAGGACTGACCAGACCATATTTGGATGTTATGATCATCCTTAGGGGGCCAGTGGAAGACTTGTTCTCAGTCCATTTGAGGATGATTCTATGAAAGAGTTGATTGAATAAATTGGGGTTGTTTACCTTGGAAAAGAGGAATGGAAGAATAGAGCAGAATATGATGGCTGACTTCAAATATTTGAGGTTAATAGACTTGTTCTACTTGGACTTAGAGGGCCAAACTTTGAGTAATGAGGGAAATCATGGAAAAGACTTTTGCTCAATATAAATTTGAGTCATATGAAAGTGGAACACGCTGCTTTGGAGACAATGGACCTCTTCTTTGGAAGTCTTTGTATAGAGCATGAATGACCACTTCTCAGGGACTTTGAAATGGGGATTCTTTGTCGAGTATGGGTTGGATTAGATGGCTTCTGAGGTCCCTGGCAACTCTGAAATTTGATGAATCTGAGCTGCTCCAAGCCTATCAAATCAAAATCCTTCCTCAGATAGAGGTGTTAATGCATGAGGGATGAATGAATGCTATTTGCACAGAGTTAATCTCAGAAACTTTAAAGAAGGTCTTTTCTCTGAAATAAGATAAAAATCCTTTTGTAGTTCAATGAAAAAATCATAGGACTGGCCACTTAATCCTTTGGTAGTGACATGCAGGCTCCTAGTTTGTCTTCACCATTTTTCCCCACTGAGGATAAGGTTTGTGAATTTTTCTTTTGTATTGTTGTAATATACTTAAACCAGGTCCCTCCTTTGAATATGAACTTCTTTGGCATCAAAAATTATTGTTTTCTCAAGTATGCGATTATTGCATTTATTAAAAAAATATTAAAGAGGCAACATCAAAAAATCCTCTAACTACTCAGGGCAGCCATTTCCTTTCCCTGGGCCTCAGTTTCCTCATCCATAAAATGAGGGACTTGAATCAGATGACCTCTGAAGTCTCTTGAACCTCTAAATCTAGAATCCTATGAAAGTCACTCTCAATCATTTCTTAGCATCAAAGGAGGCAACAAGGGTCTTTAAATTAGGTGAGAGAACAGGAACTCATAGGATTTGAGCAAACAATTTGGGTGTAGAGAACAAGGAGTTAAGAACCCTGAATATTATTCTAGGCCAATACTAACAAGTTATTTCCCTTCTCTGTACCTCTGGGGTTTATCTGAAGGTGTGGGGCTAGATGATGTCTAGGGTGGCAGAATCTAGGAATGGAAGGAGCAAAAAAACTAATTTGATCGAACTGTCTCAAGGCAGCTTTCTAGGTGCTACAATGGATAGAGCACTGAACCTGGGAGGCAAGAAGATCGGAGTTAAAATCTAACCTCAGATGCTTACTAGCTATGAGACCCCATGCAAACCACTTAGCATCTATCTTCCTCAGTTTCCTCATTTGCAAAATGGCTAAAATAATAACACCTATTGTGAGGATCAAATAAAAAAGTATTTGTAAAGCACTTTGGACAACTTAAAGTGCTTTATTAATGCCAACTATCATACAAATAAGAAAAATAATATGAGTATTGGAGGTGCTTTGTACAAGACCTCATCGCTAATACATAGATAGTCAAATGGCACAGTAGACATCTTGGATTCAGAGTTGGAATCTTCATTCTAACCCTTACTAGTTCTAGGGACATGAGCAAATTCTAAAAATGTCTCAGTTTCCTCCCCTGTGAAATGGGAATAAGTGTGCTATCTAACATCATAGGATTCTTATGAGGAAAGAAAGCACTTTGAAAATTTCAATATGCTATAGAAATAGGATATATCATTAAAGAGCAGAGTGGATGTTCATCACTTTCTTTCTCTTTCTTTTTTCTTTCTTCCTCCCTTCCTCCCTTCCTCTCTCTCTCTCTCTCTCTCTCTCTCTCTCTCTCTCTCTCTCTCTCTCTCTCTCTCTCTTTCTTTCTTTCTTTCTTTCTTTCTTTCTGTAAACCCTTACCTTCTGTTTTAGAATCAATACTTCCAAGGCAAAAAATCAGTAAGGACTAGTCAATGGGGGTTAAGTGACTTGCCGGGGATCACACAGTTAGAAAGTGTCTGAGGCCAGATATGAACCCTGGACCTTCTATCTCCAGACCTGGCTCTCTATCCACTGACCCACCTATCTGCCCCTCTATTTTTCTGATTTAATATTTCTGTCTTCAAATCCAAATCCCTGCCAGATGTAAAATGGTGGTTGTAATTTCTTTCTTTCTTTCTTTCTTTTAAAGCAATTGCTGGTTTTACTTTTCCCAGGAGGTCACCATCTGCAGCCCATGTCTCAGCCACTCAGCAACTCAGAAAACATAGCATCCCTTCCACTCTTGAACTTTGCCCTCAAATACCCATTATAGACGCCCTCCCCAAGACTTGACCCCCTCCAATCCCATCTTCCCAGGCTGGGCCACCCTCCTCCTTAATCTGGAACAGGCATTAACTTGAACTGGCCTCTCAATCTAGGAAATCACCCCCGGTAATGGGAGTTAATTCCTATTGGGATCAGATGTGTTCTCTCCCCCTGCACCCATTTTTATTCATATTTCTCCCCTGTTTGGTGATTCTCAATCGGAGTTTTCTAATAACAGATCATTTCTTTTTGTCTAACTTTAATCTGGTCCTGTTTGACAAGCACCATCCTTTTCATTGAAGGGTAAGACCACTTAAAGAAAGGCCAATAAGCCTTTGCACCGCTCAGCCGGCTCGGGTGATTTGTCACCCTGCGCGGTGGTGGTCACACCAATGGATTTATCTCAAGGTAAATGGAGATGCTGAGACCCGGGACCCGGAGCTTTGATTAAGGCCCCCTTTTTGTAGTGTTGATAGATGTTGCTTGTGTTTATCTATTTGAAATGCCACTAAATCTGTGAATACAATGGGAAAAGAGAGTACTTTGCAGCTGCAAACATATTAGTGATTTATGCTTCGCTAAGAAGTACAATAAAGAGACAGAGGCTATTAAGGAGAGCTATTTTCATGAGAAATAGTTCGGCTTTAAAACATTATCAACCCCACCTTGATAAAGACTTCCATGCATGCATAATCATGTTTACTTATCCCTTTAGTTTGCCTTAATCTGCACAGGAACACCCGGGCTCTGCAGATATGAATAAGTTAGGAAGCAGAATATTTACAGTGAAGGAGACACCGGGATGGACGGTGGAGACACCCGAATGGAACGTTGAGACATGGCCATGGAACGCTGTGCATATTAATTTCCCTCTCGGAGGAAGGGGCTCCTCATATACTTAGCCAAGACGCTAGCAGGCTTATCTGGACTTCCGATTGCATTTTGGAAGGTGACTGACCGCTCTCTAGAGCGCGCGCGCGCGCGCACACACACACACACACACACACACACACACACACCCCAACACCCCCGCACATTTGAGTAGAAATAACCCGCGGAATGACACGTAAAGATGGTAATACATGGATATAACTTATCACATGCATCAATGTCATCAAGACGGCCCCAGCTAAATGAATAGGGTCAGAGGAGAGCGCTGTATCACCCTGACTTGTGTGACAGTTACAAATGCATAAGCTCGTCTGCATAATAGGAGTGTACAAACCAGCGGAGATTTGTAAACTTGGTTTATTTCAACCAGAACTGACCCACAGGAATGGGAAGAAGGAAGCAGGCTGGGGAGGGAGGGGCCCGCCCGGAGAGAGGAGCCCGAGCCGGCTGTCTGTCTGGGCGCTAAGTGATTCTGTATTTCGCTGTTTAGCAAAATCCTAATGAGCTTTCATTTCCTTGGGCTTGACTAGGGACCACGGACCGGAGACCACAGCGAGACAGATGAGCTGTTGTTTATGTACAGGAAAGGCTAAAGTCGGGGATGCTGGGAGGGAGGGCGTCGCGAGGCAGGAGGAGAGACAGCCCCGCTGAATGCCGGCAGGCACTCGAGTCCACCCTCCTCGAGCCAGGCGGGCACGCCGGCTCTAATTAGGTGTTTGGTTATTTTCCGAGCGGGCGTTATGATTTATTGAAATGTTCCAAGAATTTCTCCTCGGCGCTAATGAACAATGGGAGGGGGAGGGGAGCCCTGGAGTGTGTGTGCGTGTGTGCGCGCGCGCGGGCGCGTGCTTGCGTGCACCTGGAGCGTGCAAACGAGCCGGGGAAAGGATGTTTCAGTGGCGAGGCGATGCCCCTGTCTGGGGCTTGGCACTGCAGCCGGCCGCCCGCACTGCCTGTCTCTCTGGCTGCGCGCTGCGATCTGGCCAACACCTGCACCTCATTTGCTTTGCCGAAGCGCCATGCCCCGACTGCTGATGGCGAGCCTTCCCTTTCATCCTTCGGCTGATGACAAGTTATTAATTACCGCCATTAGCGGCGGCAGCCAGCCTGAGATCTTTGCTGCTCTCTGGAGGTGAGAACCTCCGCGGCCCGGATGCGGGGAGAGAAAGGATGTGAAGAAGCACTGGGGCAAACCGAGCGCCAATCTGCCCAAAAGGGATTGTGAGACGGTGAATAATTTATTAGAAAACATTTTTCTTTGTCCTTCCCACAGACCCACAAATCGTCCCTAAGCACTCTTTACCAGCCTTGCAGATAATGTACTTACACATCTCACAGCCTGCTAAATAGACTGAACAGGCCACGGAGTTCACCTCCACACTGCAGCTTCCCGGCCCGGGCACACACACCCAGGAGCGGCCTCTCCTCGGCCAGGAGCGGGGCTGATGGGACTGCGCGGAACTGGAGCCAAACGTAAATGGCACAATTAGGGCCAAATGCAATGGATGGCCCCTTCTCCTCCCTCCGCACTCCCGACTTTTATTTCTCTATAGTTTAAAGCAGCCTCGATTGAGTTTGTCAGTTCCTGGGCACAGGCTGCACTAAAGCAGGCGGGCAGACGGGGTCCGGTGGAGGAGAGGAGGGAGGGCGCTTAAAGGCAAAGCGGAGAGGAATGACTCCAGCCGGCTCCAGCCCGAGATGTGGGATCTGGCACAGGAAAGCTGTGCTACTCCCCACAGCCCTCACCGAGCTGCCTGGGGCCTGGGGGGAGACCTTGTCTATGGCCATCCAAGTCTGGGGGCGGCTTTTCAATTTGCCCAAGAGGCACGTTTGCCTCCAGCCCCAAAGCCCGCAAGCTTGGTTTCTTTCCCACCCAAAACCTGCCCAGTGATTGCTCATTAGCATGGCACCTTTAGAGACCACTAAGGCACAGCAGCAGGAATCCCTCGCTCTGTAGATTCCTGCTTTTCCGAGGTGACTGGTTACCCTCGAAGTCAGAGAAATGGAGGGAGGAAGTTCAGTTCATTCAATGAACTCTGATTAAGGACCTGCTTTGTGCCAGGCGTAGAGAATGCAAAGACCCAAAATGAAAGTTTCTGCCCTCCAGGCGCTTACATTCAACTGGGAAAGTAACATGTATACAATTACGTAAATACATGCAAAGTAATGTGAAGAAAGGGGAGGTTTTAGCATCACCACAAACTGCTGTGGCTCCCTATTACCTTGAGAATCAAAAATGACACCTCTCTTGTGTTTACAACTCTTGTTCGCAGCTTGGTCTCTTCCTACCTTTCCAGTCTTCTTCATGTCTCCACACAATTCCTTCTTCCATGAATCCTGGAAGACCTGATTTTGAATCCAGACCTTCTAGGTCTAGATTTGGCACTTTCTAGCACACCAGATGTTGCTGGTGTTGTTCAGATCTTTCAGTTGTGTCCAACTCTTCTTGACCCTATTTGGGGTTTTCTTGGCAAAGATATCAGAATGGTTTGCTGTTTCCTTCTCCAGTTTATTTTACAGATAAGGAAATGGAAGCAAACAGGGTGAAGTGACTTGTCCAAGGTCACACTGCTAGTCAGTGCCTGAGGCCAGATTTGAACTAGGGAAGATGAATCTTTTTTATTGATGGCCTTTGTCTTTATCATACTGACATCCCTCCTGTATCATTTCCCTTTCTCCTCTCAGAGCACAATTTCATATAATAAAGTTTTGTTTTGTTTTGTTTTTAGAAAGAAAAAAGAAGGAAAGCTAAATGGCTCAGTGGATTGAGAGCCAGGCATAGAGATGGGACATCCTGAGTTCAAATCTGAACTCAGACACTTTCCAGCTGTGTGACTCGCAGCAAGTCATTTAGCCTCCATTGTCTATCGCTTACCACTCTTCTGCCTTGGAACCAATACTGATTCCAAGATAAAATGTAAGGGATTAAAAAAGAAGAAGAACTCAGCAAAACTGACGAATACCTCAAGCAGATCTGATGTCATAAACAATGTTCATCCCTGGTAGATTGCTCTTCCTCAACCTCTGCACACAAATAAGAAGTGTCTTTTTGTATTTGGCAGCTAGGTGTCACAGTGGATAGAGATGGAGCTGAAATTAGGAAGATCTGAATTCAAATCCCTTCTCATGAACTTCCTAAGTGTGAAACCCTGGGAAAGTCACCTAATCTCTACTGGTCTCAGTTTCCCCATCTCTAAAAATGGTGGCAATATTAATACCTATCTCCTAGTATCAGACATAATAATATATATGTAATAATATATATAAAGTACCTTTAAATATTATATACATATGTTACCTGTTATCCTATATCTCTTCTTTGGATCCAAACTTGTTCTTTGCAATTTTGCAATGTTCATTTTTTATTGTTTCATAGCTACTATTCTTTCCACTTACATTTATACAGTTACTGTGTATATGGTCTTCTAGATTCTGGTTACTTTGCTGTGAATCAGCTTGTTGGGATCTTTCTAGGCTTCTCTGTATGCACCCCACTCGTGATTTCTTATAGCACAGTAGTGTCCCATTACATTCATGCATCACAATTTGTTTAGCCATTTCCAATCACTGGGCATCTACTTTGTTTCTTGTTCATTGCTACCACAAATAAAAAGTGCTGCTATAATATATAACATATATAATATATGTAATGGCATATACGCCTAGAAATGGAATCTTCTTTGAGTCAAAGAATTTTGACATTTTAGCCATTTTATCTGCATAATTCCAAATCATTTTGACAAAATGGTGGCACTCATTTTCAGCTCTACCAACAAAGCCTTAGCACACTAGTCTTTCCATACTTATTCTTTCCAGCCTATTTAATTGTAAGCCCAGCTTGCTGTCCTAGTGGAGTATCTTCCCAATCAATATCACTGATTTACTACCATGCCATACTCAAGTAGGGATGATTTCATTCTTTGGATTTAGATCCCCAGTATCTAGCATGGTACCGGGTGCATAGAAGGCACTTGATAGACATTGTTTGATTGGTTAATTAGATCTCTAATGAGCAGACATGGATTGCTTTGAAGAAGCCTTACAGGCCTCTTGATGTGATCTTCATGATGTTATCTTAAAAAAAAAAAAAGCAATGGGAAGAACTCTTCATCTACCTAGAGCAAATCCTTGGTCTATAGCCCCTGTCCAGAACATTGTTCATGAAAGGTAGCATATATTTTTGGCAAATTTAAAGAGGACAAACTCTAACAGGGGTTGGGAGAATGAACTTAGAATGAGATACACAGGCAAAAAATTTCTCTTTTTTTTGACACTTCAATTAATATTGGTCTGAGGCATAATGTGATAGAGTCAATAAAGAGCTGATCTTAGAGCCAGAAAGACCTGGGTTTGGGTCTTTCCTCTAAGACACATTCTCTATGTGACCCTGGGCAAGTCATTAACCCTTTCATCTAATACTGAGAGTATACCAGTGGAACAATCTGGCTGTCCACTTGCAATCCCTCATCTTCTCCATATGGCCAGCCCACCTTCCTTTTTTCTATGGTTCAATTTTCTTATGGCCTCCTTTGTACCTATTCTTTTCCAGAGTTCTTTGTTGGTTGCCAATTACTTCCTGCTTCACCTACTATGCACCTCTCCATTGCCTTCTGTGTGGGGAGATTCATTTTTAAATTATTTATAAAGTGTTGTATCCCATGTCCTATAGAAACATCAATGGAGTGTTGGTATTGAAATTTGAGGTTGTTATCCTAAGTTCATTGATTTAGAGCTAAGTGATGTTAGAAGCCATTGATCCAACCAACCTATCCTACAGATGAAGAAACGTTGGTGAAGAAGGTTGTGTCTTGCCTATGGTCACACTGAGAGTATGAGCTTGAGGCAGGATTCAAACAGAAGTTTTCCTAAGCCCCAGGTCCAAGCACTGTATCCACTCTTCCGCCTAGCTCTCGCTAAAGGAGCTTTTTAATGTCCTAAAGGTAATCCAGCCCACTCCCTTTTTCTTATCCAACTCTGGACCTTACTCTTTGCCCAGCTATGCCATCTTGCCCCCCAAATACATCCTCATATGAATTTGATTGAACATTAATAGGAGGAAATAACGCAGTGGTTCCCCTCTCCTTTTTCTGTTTCCTTTCTCTTTCATGTTTCTACACGTGCCCCTCAAATTTTCACCTGAGTTTTGATAGTGGTGGGGAGAACACATGGAACGCTAGCCTGATTTTAACCATTTGTCTTGTGCAGCCAGTGATGAAATAGTTAAGACAGTGGCAATCTGTGGACCCCTCAGAAGTGTGTTTATTTCTGTAGCAATGAATGGAGTCTCTGTGAAAAGCAGCCTGTTATTTTAACACCTAGTCTCTCTTTTGACTCTGTGACCAGTTCACATGTACACAAGACTTTCTTCAGGGAGATTCCATCTGTGTTTCCTCACCTGCAGGTGTGGGTGCTTTAATTAAAAGCTCTCACTAAGATGTTGTTATTTTGTGAAAGGATGTGAATTATAGCAAAGCCTAATTATGAAGGATAATTAGCAGCCAGGCATCCCACCAGTTTGCTCTCTTGCATACACACTGTCTGACAAGACCCAGAAAGCCTGATGCAGTGGAGAGAGAACCGTGGGCTTCTTTGGCATTCTCCCAGAATTCCAGAGGAGGTTTCCTAAGCTCTTTTATGTAGTATCCTGGTGTTGTGTGCTGTAAAGATGACAGCAGTGGTGTCCTTCTGTCAGCAGGACTTAACTTGAGTTCTTAACATTATCACCACCACCATCATTATCATCATCATCATCAATTCAGTTCTGGACGATATCTTAGAGATCACAGAGTCAAACCTCACTTCACAAATCTGAAAACTGAGGCACAATGTGACATCATAGGATCATGGGATTTGGAATTGGAAGGGCCCTCAGAGGCCATTCAGTCCAACCATCTCATTTTGTAGGAGGAGAAAGCATATAGAGTCTGTGGAGCCTTCTGGGTTAACTTCCATATATTCCCATCCACCTCTACTCCATAAGTGGTCTATTGGCCATCCTAGAGGATATCATCAGAGGATCAGCGATTTAGAGCTGGTAATCAGTTAGTCTAATCCTCTAGATCTAATTTTAAATATGAGGAAACTAAGTATCCGAGAGATGGAACATTTGGCCCCGAGACATACGGTTCACAAATGGAGGACCTGACAAAAACCCAAGGCTTTAGACTCCAAATCCAATGTACTTCCCACTCAACCCATTAACAGATTGCCACCTACCTTACAAGGTCAACTGTTGTTGTCTCTGTCTTTTATTAAAGCCCTTTACACTCTGGCTCTTGTCTATTTTTCCAGACTTATTGTTCAAAACTCCCCATTGAGCATTCTACATTCTATCCAGAACCATCTCTTGTCTCTCTTGTCTGTCCCTGGAGCATGGCATTCTATCCCTCATTTCCATGTTTTCCCACAGTTCATCTTCCATGCCTTTGTAATGGGGGAGGCTAGTTAACAAGGGCTCAACCTTTAGGGCATGCTCAGTATCCACATGGAGGCTGGATGAGGCTGTTTCCAGAAATGTGTAATGAAGAAGGTCCCTTTCCTCCCCTCTTCATTTATTTATTTTTTATTTTCATGATTATTTATTTATTTTCATGATTAAACAATGAAGCAGGACTTTATTCCAGGAATAATAATAGCAGATAATATTTACATTAAGGAGCTTTAAATGTAACATCTGATTTGGTTTTCATAATAGCATTGTGATATAGGTAATGTAAATATTATCCTTACTTTACAAATGGAGAAACTGAGGCTGGGAGGTCTAAAGATTTGCCCAAGGTCTCACATGCACTTCTTCTTCTTTATTATTATTTTTAATAACAAATTTCCACATAAGTTTGCCAAAGTTATATGATCCAACTTTTCTCCCTCCTTTCTTCCCTCCCCACTCCTGGAGCTGTCATTCCTTCCCATCCTTAAAGCAGGTGTAGGTGTTCTCTTTCTGTTTCTACTCAGCTATTGCATAGCAATGAAAAATCTTCTTACTGGCTACAGAGCTGAAACCAGTGAGGACTCCTAGAAGGGTGAGTGAGCCCAGCCAGAGCTGGTATTACATCTGGGTGCTCTCCATATGGTTAGTGTTTACACTCTGAGAAATGGACTGTCACTAGCTAGACCTTGCCCTGTAATGACTGAAGTGTCCCACTCTTCATTTCTACTTTCTTGGCTTCCTTTGGGGTCAGATGCTGTGTTATGTCCTATGAGAACCTTAAAAAAATCTCCTCAATGGTCCCCCTCCTCTAATTATATTTATCCAGTATTTTAGATTCTAATTTTGGAGCTAGAAGTAACTAGAGTCCATCTAGTCTGGAGGTTCTCAAGGTGTGATCCTCCTACTCCTGGGGGTCCCAAATTCTCTTTCAGGGTATTAAAAAGGCCAAAACTACTTATAGAACAAAATAAAGAATTTACCTGGCAAATATTAATAGTTGTAGTTTGGTTCTTTTCAGCCATGCCCAATTCTTTGTGACCCCATTTGGAGTTTTCTTGGCAAAGATACTGGAGTGGTTTGCCATTTTCTTTCCCACCTCATTTGATAGATGAGGAAACTGAGTCAAACAGGTAAAGTGACATGTCCCGTATTTCACAGCTAGTGTCTGAGTCCAGATTTTAATTCGGGAAGACTGCAGACCTGGGACTCTATTCCCTGAGCCACCTAGCTGCCCTATATCTAACTTTTCAATGAGGTAAATATGATTCACAAAATAAGTCTTAGTAAAATGGGCCACGAATTGAAATCAATAAAAGAACCTTGAATAGGGAGAATGGAAAATCCTGCAGTGGGTTTAAATGACAGTTATTCAAGTACAGTATATAAGGAGGGAAAGGGAGGAGCCAGGCTTGGCAGCAACTCATCCGAAAAATAAAACAAACCTCAGGATTAAATCAGTCATTCACCACATATTAATTATTTGCCTACTAAGTTCTAGGCACCATGCTTGTGCTAAAGGTTAGTGATACAAATACAAAGAATAAAATAATCCTTATTGTCTCTAAAAAAACAAACTACCCTTACCTTCTGCCTTAGTATCAGCTCCAAAATGGTCAAGGACTAGGCAATTGGGGTTAATTGACTTGTCCAGAGTCACATAGCTAGAATGTACCTGAGACAAGATTTGAACCCAGGTCCTCTAGACTCCAGGTATCCATCTTGCTACTTAGCTGTCCCAATCCTTACCTTCAATGAGCTTAAATTCTAATGGAGGAGAGAATGTCTGTGTCTGTCTGTCTGTCTGTCTATCTATCTAGATGTGAATTTACATACACATGCATATGTATATATTATAAATATAAAGTTAATGAATACAAAAAATACAAAGTAGTTACTAATTGCTAGTTGGCATTTGTAGAGCACTTTAAGATTTAGAAAGCACTTTACAAATAACATTTTATCCTTACCACAACACTGGGAGGTAAGTTGAGGAAGATAAAGAGTTACAAAGTCAATAAATATCTAAGGCTAGATTTGAACTACATATTCCCAATTCCAAGTTTAGTGTTCTACCCAGTGTGGCACCAAGCTGCCTTGTGTTAGATATAAGATAATTCAGGAAGAAGGGCACTAACACTTGGCTGGGGTAGAGGGAGGGGGCCTAGAAAGGCTTCATGAAAAAGATGGTGTTTGTATTCTTTCTTGAAAGAAGAGAAAGTTTCTATGGGGCAGAGATAATAAAGAAGTACATTTCAGGCATGGGGGATGACCAATGCAAAGATCCAGAGATGGTAGATGAAGGGCCACATATATAGAACAGAAAAAAGACCAGTTTGGCTGAATCAAAGAGTATAGCAGAGAGCATTGCTTCTGGTAAGGTTGAAAAGATTGATTGGGAATATATTGTGAAGGACTTTAAAAACTAAGTGTCTTTTATATTTGAACTTAGAGAATAGGGAACCATGGGAATTTAGTGAGCAAAGGAGTCACATAGTCAGCTCTGTGTTTAAGGATAATCACTTTAGCAGAAGCACAAGCCCAATATGAGCCAGAAGCTTGAGGATGTGGTTACTAAATAAAGTCATGCAATTCAACAAGTATCGCTATTAAGTGCCATTTGTGTATAGAAAACTGTCCTCCATTCTGGTCTTAGATTCGTAATTAGTTTGGGTAGGATACAATGCCTGCTCTCCAAAAGCCTACAGTCTAGAATGGGCATAAAATTCCAACACAGAGAACAATGATGCACAGAGTTACAATACAAGTGAACTAAGTCAATCTCAGAGACACATGATGTCCCTCTAAGAAAAAACCGATGGAATCTGAATGTAGGCTGTAATTCACTTTCTATTTCTTCTTTTTCTTTTCTTGAGATCTTTCCCACAAAATGATTAACATGGAAAAATGTTTCATATGATTACAAAAAGAAATATTACATTGCAAGTGAATCAGAAAGAAGAAAAGTAAGGACTAGAATGGAACTTAGTGTTGTAGATAGAGTATTGGACCTGGTTTTGAATCTTGCTTCAGAGATATATACTATATATATGTAGTATATGTAAAATATGTAGAATATGTAGCATATATAACATATATATCTGGCAGCTAAGTGGTTCAGTGGCTAGAGTGCTGAGTCTAAAGTCAGTAAGAAGCATCTTTCTGAGTTCAAATCTGGTCTTAGACACTAACTAGCTGTATGATCCTGGGCAAGTGGCTTAATCCTATTTGCCTCAGTTTTCTAATCTATAAAATGGGCTGGGGAAGGAAATGGCAAACTATTCCAGCATCTTTGCCAAGAAAACCCCAAATGTGGGACCATGAAGAGTTGGCCATGACTAAAAAATTGCTGAACAACAAAACCAAAAGATATTAATAACATTTACTTTTCAGGGTTATTCTGAGGACCAAATTCAAGGATATTTGTAAAATTTACTCTGCAAATCTTAAAGCAATACCTAAATGTTCAGAGAATGGGAGAAATGTGTAATAAGACTGACAAGAGTGGAACCAGGTTGCCAAATAGGAGATTGTATTTAATCCTAGAGGCAAGAGGGAGCCATTGAATCTTCTTGAGCAAGAGAATGGCAGAACTGTGCTTTCAGAAGAATTCTTCTGGAGCTTTTTGGACAGTGAATGGGAGAGAGGAAAGATTCAAGAATCAGGAGCACTGCATTCAGCTTCTGTCTCATAAATATGCTAGCTGTGTGATTATAGGTTAAGTCTCTTAACCTCCCAATCTCAATTTCCTCACAGGTAAAATAAGGATAATAACACATGGATGCTAAGTGTCTGTGTTGTATGGTGAATAGAGGGCGTGCTGGAATTGGTGGCAAGAAGACCTGGATCTTCAAATCCTGCATCCAAACATTATCAGTTCTGTGACCCTAGAAAGTTACTTCTCTTTACTGGGCCTCAGTTTTCTCATCATAAAATGACATGACTAGACCAAATAATCTCTGAGATCCTCCTTCAAAGCAAAATCTAAAATCTTATGAACTTTTATATTTTTACATCCTTATAGAAATGTGAGGTAGGTGGTTCTGTGAATAGAGCACTAGGCCTAGAATCAGAAAAGCCTGAGTTCAAATCCTACTCAGACACTTAGTAGCTATGTTATTTTGAGTGAGCCACCTCACCTTTCTCAATCTATTTCCTTATCCAGAAAATGGGAATCATAATAATAGCTGCTTCCCAGGGTTGTTGCAAGGACAAAACGTGGCTGCAAACCTAAAGAAATAGATAAATATGTAATATATATACAACATATGTACTATATAAAAACACTATTATTATAATCATAGGGCATCAATGATGAGATATGAAGGAATTTTTGAGAATTTGAGAATCTCAAAACACTTTGAGATTGGAAGGAAATTCATGGCCAGTGACTGAAAGTTTAGTGAAACAACTGATATTAATACAGAGTCTTGCAATTTGCAAAATACTTAAGGCATGAGTTTATTTGACCTTCAGAAGACCCTTGTGAGGTGGCTGCTATTGTCACCTAAATTTCTTTGACTTCAGTTTCCCCATCTGCAAAATAAAGAAGTTGGACCAGATGGTCTCGAGTTCTATGATCCTAAAGCTTTGAAGGTGGTATCTGAACTCATCTTCTTTGTGCCAAACATGAGCACACAAACAAAAATACCTTGTGGCCATTGGTAATAGTAGTTAATAATAGCTATCATTTATATGGTGCTTTGAGAATATTATTTCATTTGATCCTCCTGACAATGCTGAGCTAGGTGCTATTATTATCCCCATTTTACAGCAGCAAAAACTGAAGAGTTTAACTGCCCCACTTCTGTCACTGAGCTGTTTGTATTTCTTAAAGAACTAAAGAAATGTGAGTTATTGTAACCCCTCCAAGCTTCAGGTTTTTCATCTGTAAAATGTACTACCTGCTTCCCAGAGTTGTTCTGAGGAAAGCACCTTATAGATTCTAAATGGTTTCAGGAAAGTGAGCTGTTGATATTCTTGAAAGAGTTGCCAAGCCCCAGAGTCTCAGAGCTGGAAGTGCCTCAGAGGGCACCTGGCCCATCTCATCCCTAGAAAACAATCCTTTTTGCACCATCCCTGTTGAGTGGCTGGTTGCCCAGCCTTTGCTTGAAGTTCGCCAAGGAGAAGGAGCCCACTTCCTCCCAAAGGCAGCTGTTTCAGTGCTGGACAGCTCCCATTGTTAGGAAATTTCTCCCCAATTTTGAGACTCTATTTGCTTTCTTCATAGCTTCCATTTGCTGCTCCTAGTTCTTGTCCTTGGGATCAATCAAGAAAAGTCTAATCCCCTTCTCACAGGACAGCCTTTCAAATTCTTGTATACATTGACTACATTGATCATGCCCATCCCTCCTCCCTGACTTCTTTTCTCCAGTATAATCCTCCCCATTCCTTCACCTGATTCTCCTATGGCATCTTCTTACCATCCTGATTGTCTCCTCATTGCTTTCTAGCTTATCAATGTCTTTCCTAAAATGTGCTATAAAAACTGAACACCAAAATCCAGATATGCCTTCCCCTCCAAGGTTACCTTCCATCTACTCTCTAAGTGATCTGCACATACCTATTAATTTACCAGTTGCCCCCTCTTTCGTGATGTAAACTCTTTGAGAACAAGGATTGCCTTTCTCCTTTCTTAATATCACCAGTGGCATACAGTAAGTACTCAATAAATACTCACTGGTTGATCATTTAACTAGGGCAGCGGAGAGAAAGATTATCAACTTCCTGCTCCTGGACACTAAGTCTCTCTCTAGATAAATAGCATTAGCTTCATTACTCATCATATTATGGTTTTAAATCATAGATTTTTCCCACAGGGTCTATGAAAACTTGCTTATCTTGAAATATACTTGGGAAGTTGATTTTTTTTTCTTTTAAACTCTTATCTTCCGTCTTGGAATCAATATATTGTATTGTTTCCAAGGCAGAAGAGTGGTAAGGACTAGGCAATGGGGGTCAAGTGACTTGCCCAGGGTCACACCGCTGGGGAGTGTCTGAGGCCAGATTTGAAGCTAGGACCTCCCATCTCTGGGTCTGGCTCTCAATCCACTGAGCTACCCAGCTGCCCCCAGGAAGTTGATTTCTGAAACCCAAGTAAGATCTTATATTGACTCCTATTAAATTCCATTTTATTAGATTTGGTCCAATAGTCCAGCCTGACAAGATCTTTTTGGCTCTTGATTTTGTAATCCAGTTGTAAGTTTTCCCAATGTAGCACCATGTGCAACTGTGAAAAGTATAACATCTGTGCCTTTTTCTAAGTCATTGGTGAAAATGTTACAGAGCTATGGCTGCCAAATGTTAACATGAACTCTCCTCATTAGCAATGTGTCAGACCTGCATGGTGGCAATATTTTGTGAGCCTTTTTGTCCTGTCTCATCTCAGACTTGTTATTTGCCAAACCTTTCGTTAAGGATTTGAAGGATTGAAACATGAAAAAGAAATGAAATTTGTTCTCCTTGGCCCTGGAGGGCAGAATGAGGAACAGTGAGTAGAAGCTATAGGGAGGGTCATTTAGGCTTGATGTCAGGAGAAACTTCCTAACAGTCAGAGCTGTCCAAAAGTGAAATGGGCTGCCCCAGGTGCAGTAGGGTATGCTGTCATTGGACATCTTGGAGCAGAGACGTGGTGACTGTCAGAAATGTTATAGAAATAATCCTTTTTTCATGTCTAGATTGAACTAGTTGGGCCCTAAGATCTTCTAAAACTCTGGAATTCTTTGATTTCTGTTGCTTATCTTTGCACCTATAACTCAATGGATTTTGCTCAATGGCTATCATAAATATTATAAATATTAAATAATAATATCATAAATATTAGCACTGGACTTAAATTTGGGAGGACCTGATTTTATTGTATTTTTTTTTAATTTTTAAACCTTTACCTTCCATCTTAGAATCAATTCTGTGTATTGGTTCCATGACAGAAGAGTGGAAAGGGCTAGGTAATTGGGGTTAAGTGACTTGCCCAGGATCACACACCTGGGAAGTGTCTGAAGTCAGATTTGAACCTGGCCTGGCTCTCAATTCATGGAGCCTCTTAGCTGCCCTAGGACTGTATTTTAAGTCCTACATATGTCACTTATGAGCTGTGTGATCTTATTCAGTCTTTTCCTCTTCTCTGCACTGATTTCCTGTTCTGAAAACTGGTGAGGATGATACTTGGCCCTCCTTTTTTTACCTTTTTGCCATTGAGAAGAATGCATGGTAAATCTTAAAATGCTATAAAAATTAGAAGTCTTCTTAAGTTAACTATTTGTGCTGTAGACATTGCTAGGTAGCTTTCTGTCTTAGAGAGAGAAAAAAATCCTGGAATTACAGAGTATAGAGTTGAATGAGACCTCAGTGGACATCTTGACCAATTCATACATGAAAGGAAGTCCTACTATGTTATACCCAACAAGTGGTCTTCCAGCCTTTGCTGGACCATACTTCCTCAATTAAAAAAAAGATAAAACACCGCTTCCATGCCATGTAATTCAAGAGAAAACTAGGATATGGCCTTGCTCTATTCACAGTGTGATGGTTTAAAGATTGAACCCTAGTAAAGTTTATGGGAAAGCCATAGTGATGCTAAATCTACCAGCAATGAAACAAAAATAGCACAGTCACTTTACAGGGGTTTTCCTGGCAACTGAGGAATTCAAGTGTGGAAGTGAGGCTATGTCATAAAAAGGGAGTTTATGAGAGCATCCAAGAGGAGTGGAAACTGGAAGAAAGGACACTTGGATTAGAGAGTCTTTAAAGGAGTTAGGAAAAACTTGCCAAGTGGTGAAGACTTGTTTTGAAAAAAAGAGTGTTCAATAAGGGAAATGGACTTTCATGAGGGGCCCCTAATGACTCTCCCCCATAGGATGGGCATTTCCATTCTTTCAGCTCTTGATGATAATTTTGCCTCCCTTGAAGCTCCCTATACTGGAAAAGTTACAGGTCCAAAATGCAAATGGGTGTTAAAATACAGATGGGTATGTATCCTTTCTCAGTCCTTAATAGCAATTGGGAAAATTGGAGTGTGTTTCAAAAAGAAGTCAAACAATCCAATGACATGGAGAACAATGGTACTTTATTTTGGTTGGTTTGAAGTCACATGAGGAAGGATCAAGTATTAAATACTGAAACACCTAGGACCCAGAGTGTTATGGGAAAAGGGATTCCGGGCAAAAGATGGTATCACTTGATTCCCTGAGGGGAAGTGAGGTCACTCACTAAAACTCTGGTTGGGTTGGTATTTGGATCATAGGAGGATGGAAGAGGAGGTTGCCCTTAGTCTTGACCTATGATGTTTCATCTAGGTCTTTTTCAATCCTTCCCTTTGCCATAAGTGATATTTTAGTTCCTATCACCTCCAAGAATGGCTACCCTTTTGGGACCAACTAAGCTCATGAAGGGAGGGGATAGATTCTTGCTCAACTGCCTAGGAATCCTTTGATGTTGGACAAGTCTTATCACTTCTTCATGCCTTGGTTTCCTCATCTGTAACACAATTTAGTAAGGTCCCTTCAGCTCAAAATAGCAGCCATTTATGTAATCCTTTAAGGGCTGAAAATTGCTCTTCATACTTTGTCCCATTGCTACTTAACTCTACGATACTATGGATGGATGACTATTTAAAAGATGTCCAGTTTATACAAGCAGATTTATCTATCATCCCCACCTCTTCTAAGGAAGTTCAGCCTGGTTAAACAGTGCTCACCAATCTATGAGGCAAATAGCCTTTAGATTACAGATAAAAACCATATTAGGCAGGCAAGGATTGATAGCAAAGAGGTGGGGGAAGAGGAGGGAGAATGCCATTACTTCCATAGTTTTGGGGAGGGGGGGTTTGGATCTCTGATATATGAAAGTCGTGGTGTATAAATGCCATTCACCAATGCAGAATAACGGGTAGTCACTAATTAGCTCACATGGACCTAATCATAATCTCTATGCCAATGACCCCAGATCTTCGTTTCTATTCCAAGCAGCTCTCCCCATCCACGGCACTAAGTGTCCCCCACACCTGGGGTATATTCCCTCCTCACTTTCTTGTCTCCCAATCCCTGGCTTCCTTTAAAATTCAATTCAAGAATTATCTTCAAGGGGAGGCGTTCCCTAATCCTTTCACTTTCCCCTAATCCCAAATCACCTTGTATCTATTTTATATAGAGCACAAGGTATCTCCTTGTTAGATTGTAAACTCTTTGAGGACAGGGACCTTTTCATTTTAGACTTTCTGTCTCTTTGTGCCTAGCACCAAGCATGGTATACAGTAGGTGCTTAATAAATTACTATCGATTGGCTTCCAACTGATACTATTAAATGACTGCCTGGGCCACTGAGAGAATAAATTAGCTGCCCATGGTCACACAGAGTACTTGCCTGGGAAGCTCAGGCTTAAACCGAGGTTGCTCTGATTTCAAAGGCTGCTCTTTATCTATGCCAAGCTGCTTCTCCATAAAATAGTATAGTTAACGTTCTTTGGAAAATATAATTGATTATACACTTAATTTTAAACTACTACAAAACCCATTAAACATATGTTCCCAAACATACATTTAAAAATTAATTTCTCTGTTTAATATGCCCATAACAACTTATTAGTTTCTCTCTCTCTAGCCCATTCTTTTCTCCATCTATTCATCTCTGACTAAAAAAGAGGATTTCAGGATGGAGTAGAAAGAATGTTAGACTTGGAGTCAGAGGACCTGGGTTCAAATCCTGATTTCCATCAGTCAGCCAGTGCCTACTATGTGCCAGTCACTGTGTTAGTGCTGGGAATATGAAGAAAGGCCAAAAATAATGTCTGCTCTGAAATAGTTCAGTTTAGTCAAAGAGATGGCAAACAAACAACTATATAAAAAAGCAAACTAAAGAAAGGCTAACTTGGAGATAATGAATAGAGGGGAGGCATTAGGGAGCTACGAGGTAGAGATTCTAGGCATGGGAGACAGCCAGCCACTGAAAACTCATGGAATATCTTGAATGAGGAATAGCAAGCAGACCTGTGTCACAGGACATTTGCTACCTGTGAAGTCTTGGGTAAGTTACTTAACTTCAGCTTAATGTTTATTAAGTGCCTTCTGTGTGTCAGGCACACCTTTTGGTGGCACATTAGTGGAAAGACTGCTAGGCCTGGAGTCAGGAAGACCTGAATTCAAATCTAGCCTCAGTCACTAGCTATATGACTCTAAGTCATTTAATCTTTTTTACCTCAGTTTCCTCATCTGTCAAGCTATTTGGAGAAGGAAATGGCAAACTGTTTCAGTATTTCTGTCGATAAAACACCAAATGGGGTCACAAAGAGTTGGATACAACTGAAAGGACTGAACAATAGATGCACCAAGCACTAAACTAACCTTTCTTGGCCACAGTCTCCTCATTGGTAAAATGAGATAGTTGGACCAGATAATCTCTTGGGTTCTTTGCAGCTCTGGATCAATGCTACTATTCTTTTCTTTGAGAAGTTATTTGAGGAAGATCTTGGTTTCAATCTGTATGATTGAAAATCTGTTACCCTAAAAAAGAACTACATATCCCAAGAGCCCACTGACTTACTGTCATTACATACTTCCTGTAGACAGAGGATAAAGGGTGTGGGCTTTGGAGGCTCCCTCTCTCTGATGTAGAATCAGCATTGATGGTGGTGAGTGGGGATGACTAAAAAATGGCTAACCAGTCATGGGCATGTGGTCTTTATTTTGTATCTTCTTTGTTCCTTGATTTCTAATGATCATTAATAAATCTCTTAAAATATAATATTATTATTGAGATTTAATTTTAACTTTTACATTGATGGCAACCACTAGTCAGAAAAGAACCTCTCAAATTTTTAGGATAATGTAGATAAAATTTTTTTAAGTCACATTTCTCCTGCCAAGGCTTTTTGCCCACCCCACCCACCCTTGCAAACTCTAACTCTCTTTGGAGCTGCTGCAGTTTTCTTTTCCTATTTTTGCCTGGTTGCTTCCTCTTCCTACTGGCCAGGCTATTTTTAGTGGGGGGGGGGGGGAACTCTTGGCGAAGAATAAATAAACCATTTTTCTTGTCCAACTACTTGAGTCCTTTGTTCCTCATTCCTACTCGATGCTGACTCTGGCATTACTGATGCTGCTTCCTCTGGATCTTCTGGACCCAGATTACTCACCTGGCCCCAGGCCCTGGCTTCCAGAAATCCTCCTCTTGATCTCCAGCTCCCATCCTAAATCAGCCTCTGCCTCTGCCCCAACCCAACCCTGATCACTGTTGCTGCCCCTGATGAACTGATTGCTGCCACCAAGAAGCTAGGAGTCCTTGGAGTCGCTCCTCAGGGAAGATGGTCAAACAAACAAACAAACAAACAAAACAACCAGAGTGTCTTTTTTCTTAGGCAATGCGTAGCTTCCTAATTCCCTCTGGGGAGACTAGTGTTTTACTTCGGGGGGACAGGGAGAAGGAAGAGACTCTTCCAAACAGGAAGTTGATTACAATCATGGCATATTTTATGAAACAGCACTGCATTATCTATTTCAAACAGCTTCTAGCTTTAGGATGTTTTTTTCTTTCTACCAGTGATCCTTTCAATCATCTTGCCTGAGATTCAGGGGAGAAATTCATCCTCCTACAACCCTTTGCCATTTGGGCCTGCCCAATTTGAGATTCCTAAAACCCATGTTCTCTCTCACTATGGGAGATACCACAGTGCTGACAATAGGGATCTGAATTTTAGAAAAAGGAACTTAAAAGGGTCTGGAGGTGAAATTTTAAGCCTTTTCAGACTCCATTATTTTTAATGTATCTTATGTCTCTGTATCTTATTTTATTTTGCTGATTGTTTTGTTTAAGATTTAATTTTGTTGTTTTAAGCTCATATATTAATGTATTCTATACTGTTCTGTTACAGTGAATCATTTTAATCTACTGTGTTTTAACTATTAAATATGTTCTGTTACCTTTCCCTTATGACTACTGAACAAAATATTGTAAAATATTGTAAAAGCCCATAAACAACCTTTTTTCCCCTTTTGCTTTTGTTAATTGTCACATAGATGATGGATGGATTCAACCTGGCTAACACCTTTAGAGAATTTAATTAACTAAGAATTTAATTGTAATGTTAAGGGGTCTTCAGAAATAATTTTAATTAACTAGTGGTTTCTGAATGGATGAGTTTTTTTTATATTTATATTTTAAAGAATGTTGTATTAAAGTTAGAGAAACAAAGAAATGTTCCTACCAAGGCATTTCTATGAAGCTGGAAGCCAAAAAGAGCTCCTGCAAATGTCTTCAGTTTAATTTACTTCCACCAGAACAATCTAGATTTCTTGGTGATGTTCTAGACCCAAATAAGTTTTACTTTGTTTAAGAATATATTTGCCTAGATCAATTCATAGATTTTTTTGTCATATAGCAACTTATATAAAATAAGATAGTGAGTTTGTTTGCTAAATTAATTTGTAATTAAATGGACTATTATAACTTTGGGGATTTTGATACCTTTTTAAAGTGCATTCATTACATGTTGTACTATTGTTCCTTATTAAAAAAACTGTTACTCTGTGAAAATCATTTGCTTTGCACTCACAGTGGATCATGGCCAGGTATGAAGAGGAATGGATCTCATTTTTGGTGAGAAACCTTGTATTCTACATTTCCTTAGCTGACACAGTGTGTCAATGATTTTAAGTTATATATTTTTTCTTTTTAAAACTCTTTTATCATTGTTTTTGCTTGCACGTGCAATATACTATTTCAGTTTCATTTTTCTTTCCTTTTTGTACTTGAAACACATCACTGGTATTGAGGTTTTCTTTAACTTTTTTGATTTTGCAATAATATAAGTTTAAAATATATTTGCTATAATATCAATGCATACCCAAAAAGCTTTAGACTATAAAAAATTATGCCACTTATTGTTTAAAGAAAAAAATTATGGGACTTTACTTAATAATTCTTTCTGATTCGAGGACAAGAGAATACAAAAAGAGCCATTTCACAGTGACACAGAAGCATAAAGCTAAACTGCATAGTGCCAATCGAGCACAAGGTCAAAGAGACCAACCAATCCCTATGGGATTGATGGAAATTTTGAGCCAAGACAAGAGGACTTGAACTTGTTTGGGGTTTGAGGTTGTGGCTGTTTAACATGTGTTAAAGGCAGGTATTCCTTGCACCACATTTTACCAAGTATCTCAAATTTGGCTCCTACCTGGCACCTATAATATAGTCCCTTTTCTGTCTTTCATGGTGTGGCAAACTTTCTATAGTCCTGGCTACTGATTGGGTAAATGCATAATTGCTTAAATCATTTTAATTGGGCCCTGATTCAAGGACCTGTTATGGATTTATTTTTCATTTACTTAGAATTTTTACACATAAGACTTTGATAGTCTATATTTCATCCAGAACTTATTTTTTATTTGGATTTTTAAATATTTTTTATTTCTCTTGCCAATTGATTCATATACCTCATAACTCATAACATGCATCCCTAAGTGATCCCTGTGTTTTTCAACACCCTCTTCAGGGGGGAATGTATTATTATTATTTTAAATTGCAAATTTTTAATTCTTTTTGAGAGTAATTTTAGGTTAAGAAACATGATATCTCTCCAAATCCAGAAAATTAACTCTTCTTAGAAGGCACCATGAAGATGCCTCCACAGACCACAAGATACATCAAGAAGATCCAGAACTTTGGGTGTGGCTAATTGAACTGAAGGTTAATTGAACATTTTATTTGAATATATACTCTTATGCCAAAAGGGGCCCCATAACTGGCTTTTTGTCAATGAGCCTAGCAATTATTGGTTTTGTTCTCTTTTCCTTTTATACTCAACTTATTGCAATTTCAAAGTTGGTATATTTACAAGACCCACTGGAAGAAAAAGGTCTCAGGGGAGAATGTATGATTAAAAATTGAAAATCTGTTACCCTAAAAAAGAACTACATATCCCAAGATCCCACTGACTTCTTATCATTACATACTTCCTGTAGACAAAGGATAAAGAGCGTGGCCTTTGGAGGCTCCCTCTCTCTGATGTAGAATCAGCATTGATGGTGGTGAGTGGGGATGACTAAAAAATGGCTAACCAGTCATGGACATGTGGTCCTTATTTTGTATCTTCTTTATTCCTTAATTTCTAATAATCATTAATAAATCTCTTAAAATATAATATTATTATTGAGATTTAATTTTAACTTTTACAAATCCTCCTTACGACATACATATTAACTGTGTGACCACAGGAAAGATGCTTTATCTCCCATCCTAGGCACCTAGTAACACAGTGAATAGAGTGCTGGGCCTGGAATCGGGAACACCTGAGTTCAAATTCAGCATCAAACACTTACTTGTTGCGTGATCCTGATCAAGTCACTTAACTCTTTTTGCCTCAGTTTCCTCATTTGTAAAATGATCTGGAAAAGGAAGTGGCAAACTGTATCTGTGCCAAGAAAACCCTAGATGGGGTCACAAAGAATCAAACACAACTGAAAAAAATGACTGAACAACAAAAACTTGACCCAAGTACTTCTTTCTTTTAAATGTTCCTTCTCCTACAGAAGACAAAAGTAGGAATCCAGATAAAACAAAAACAGTTAAACCCATTTCAGTCACTCCCAATTCAATGGTCAAGCCCAATTCAACAGTCAATCAGCTTTTATTTAATTATTAAATGCTTACTAAATACCAAGCACTCTGTTAAACTTTTATTGTTTTAAGGAAAAAGAAGAGTAATCCTTTACCTCAAGGAGCTTACATTATAAGAAAGAAAGAGGCAGCAGCATGGTGGTTAGGTTTCTGCAAAAAGATGTTTTTTTTTTCAATTTTTAAATATTTACCTTCTATCTTAGAATCAATATGTTGTAATGATTCCAAAGCAAAAGAGTGTAACAATGTAAATGTAGGGTACCTAGGTGACCCAGTGAACTGAAAGCCAGGCCTGAATATTGGAGGTCCAGGGTTCAAATCTGACCTCAGAAACTTCCTAGTTTTGTGACCATGCACAAGTCACTTACTCCTAATTGCCTAGCCCTTATTGCTCTTCTGCCTTGGAACCAAGTATTAATTCTAAGACAGAAAGAAAGGATTTAAAAATAAAATAAAATAGGGACTACTTCCTTCTGTGAAGATTAGATTTTACTCTCCCCTAATTGTAACAATGAAGGTACTTAGCTCCTCCTTGATTGTGAAGATTAAGTTGTAACCCCCTGTCTATTTTTAGATTTTAATCCCCAAAGTGTAAAGCACAGTACTTAAAGTTGAGTATGGATATCTACCCATTTTGGATTTTAACCACAAAAAGGTGTGAACACCCATTTCATACATTGAGTGGGAGGTCTGGGACCCATGTGTGAAAGAGTAGGCAGTGCTGGAGTGGAGCTATGATTGGTAGATGTAAAATTTAGGGGAAGTGACACAATAGAAAAAGATCTTTAAAAGTGGAAACAGAGACACACAGAGGAGAGACACTTGGACTTGGAGTGAGGAGAGACTTGGACTTGGCCATGGAACTCAACCCTGGAGGAGATTGTGTGGGAGACCTCAGACTGCTTTTCTTTTAGATAGTCACCATGGTGAGTGTAAAGGCTGACTTCCTTCCTTGCCCTTTCTGGAGGCATGGGCCTCTGGGAAAGACCCATCATCTTGAGACTCCTTTCCCCTGGCTGGGGCCTTAAAATTGCTACCTGGGTCAGAGGGAGCCAGAGCTTGCTCTCTCTCTCTCTCTCTCTCTCTCTCTCTCTCTCTCTCTCTCTCTCTTTCTTTCTCTCTCTCTCTCTCTTCTCTCTCTCTCCTTTTCTCTCTTCCTTAATATAGTCCTTCTATTATAAAATAAACTACCATAAATTACATTTGACTTTAGTAATTCATTTTTGTGATTTAGAAATTAAATCCCTGGTGACTAATTAAATATTCAGTCCAACCATAAAATTAACACTTCCCAGGTTTTTCCTAAGGAATATATTTTGTAATCTTTAGGATCATAGCTTTAGAGATGGAAGAGACATTAAGAGATCATCAATTCTAACTTCCTCATTTTATAGGAAAAACAATACAAGCTTGGAGAGGCTAAGCGATTTACCCATGCTTACACAATTAATAAGTCCTTGAATTGAATTAGGACCAGGATGAGCAGTCAAGCCACCATACTACATTGCCTCCCAAAACCATTAAAAAGAAAGGAAGGGGAAGCAAAAGGAAGGTGGTTGATTACCCCTCTGATGGCCACTGCTATGACTTTTGATGGACTCTACCTTCCTCAATGAGTTCAGTGCCTGGCTTACTCAATGTCTTTCTCTCCACTCCATCTCCTGACCTAATACTATGAGACTTTAAAACATACAAATTGATGTTCCCTTGAATCTTCTAATTCTTAGTTCCTCAACTTGCTCATCTCCAGTGACCTACCTTTCTGCTACTTCAGCTCTACACAGAGAAGGGGCCAGACTCTGGATCTTGCCATCACCAACAAATGTTTAATTTTCATGTTGATGAATACTGACATTCTTTATCTAATAGTAATCTTTGGTCACTCTTTGCCTTTGCTTTTTTGACTCTCATCCCTGCTCTTCTTCCCCAGTGAGACATCAGATCTCTCCAACCCTCAGCATATTTCCCAGCCATCATTCATGCATTGGCTAGTTTCCTTCCCTCCCTATCTTGGTCCCTTGAATAAATACAACTCTACATCAACCTTTATTTTTTAATTCTTTGCCCTCATTGTCATATCACCAATTGCACACATTTCATCAAGCATCAATTCTGTTATTACTTCCACCATCTATTCTTCCTGATATAAGGCTGAATGTAATTAGAAGAAGTCAGGACTGGAACCACTACAAATTTATTTTATTCACTGATTCTCTATCTCATTTATTTCAACAGATGTTGTAAACTTACTCAGCTTTCCTCAGATTTCCCCTGCATATGATTTTACATCTTCTCAACTGAGCACCTCACCTTAAACGTCATGGAAAAAAGGTGAGGCCATTTGCCATAACCTTTTTATTCTCCAATTCTCATTATCTTATTTCATTCTGACATCATTCCTCACTATCTGGTTCCTTTAGTCCAGCTTTGGAGATATCAGTTTCTGATGAAGAAGTGGTCCTTGTTAGTATTCAGGCAAACTCCTGTATATGCCCACTTGATCCCCATCACCTTGCCTACAAAAGTCCATGTAGTCAAAGCTAAGGGTTTTTTCCACTATGACTGTGAGAGTTGAACTCTAAGGAAAGCTGAGCACCATGGAATCAACATTTTTGGACTGTGATGCTAGAGAAGACTTTGGAGAGTCCCTAGAACAGCAAGGAGATCCAATCAGTTAATAATTCAAGAAATTAATTCAAATTGTTCATTTGATGGACAAATACTGAAGATGAAAAATAAATTCTTTGGTCACCTAATAAGAAGACAGGTTTCATTGGGAAAGACCCTGGTATTGGGGAAAATGGAAGGCAAAAGGAAAAGGGAACAAAGAGGATGAGATGGATAGATAGTACCATGGAATCAGCAGAGATGAGCTTGGACAAACTTCCAGAGATAGTGGAGAAAAGAAAGGCCTGTGTGCTATGGTCCATGAGGTCACTAAGAGTTGGGCAAGAGTGAGTAACAAAAAATCCCATCATCCTCTCAGCTTCTCTAGCAGATTGTCTTCTTACCTAATCCATCCATCCCCATTAGTCAACAGACTTTATCTCCCTTTCCCTCCTCTTCTTGACTCCTTCAAAAAGTCATTTATACTCAGTGTCTCCATTCTTTCATTTCTCACTCCTAAACTCTAAGCAATCAGACTTCCAAAGTCATCACTCAACTAAAATTGCTGTTTCCAAAGTTACCAGTGATCTCTTAACTGCCAAATTTAATGGCCTTTTCTCAGTCCATCCTTCTTAACTTCTCTGCAACATCTGATACTGTTGATCATTTCCTCCTGCAAATTCTTTCCTCTCTGGGTTTTCATGACACCATTCTCTTGCTTGGTTACTCTCCTCTCTGACCACTCTTTCTCATTCTTCTTTGATAAATTTTGTTACTGTCATACTCCCTAATTGTGGGTGTCCCACAGCATTCTTTCCTTCTCCTCTTCCTCTATACTCTCTCAGTTGGTAATCTCAACAGGCCCCATGGATTTAATTATTATCCAGATACTGATGATTCCCACATTTATCTATCCTGTCCTCCTCTCTCTTTTGCACTCCAACCCCACATTTCCATTTGCCTACTGGATACTTTGAACTGCATGATCCATTTGTATCTCTAACTCAATATGCCCCAAACAGAACTCACTGTTTTTCCTCCAAACTCCTGACCTCTCATATACTTCTCTATTATTGTTGAGGACTCTTCCCAGGTCACCAACTCAGCATCATCCTTGCCTTCACACTCTCACTCAGCCCACATTGCCATTTGTCAGATTTTATCAGCTCCACCTTAACAATATCTCTCATATGAATCCTCTTCTCTCTAGTCACAGCTTGCCTCACCTCTACTTCTGACTTCAAAACTTAGGTCAAATCTCACTACAAAAGGTCTTTTCTGTTCCCATTTGCACCCCACCCACATACTTACCCTTCAAGGGACACATTCCTTCCCTCTATATATCTCATGCCTTTTTATTTCTATGTTGTCTCCTCCATTGGGATAGAAGCTCCTTAAGGGCAGGGACTTTTGATCTTTTTCATCATGATTCATATTTTCAGTACTTAGCACAGTTCCTGGTATGTCTTCAATGTTTAATAAATGCTTATTTTATTCATTAAGATTTTATTAAATTTTTATTTTAATAAATTTCCACTGAACTTTTCCAAAGTTATATGATCCATATTGTCTCCTTTTCCTCCCCCTCTTGGAGGTGACAAGTAATTCGATCTAGATTATATAGGTATTATCCTACAAAACATATTCTCATATTATTTATTATAATAAGCTTAACAAATGCTTATTAATCATGGATTTATTAATATGTGACTGTGTCAACTTGGCAATGTGGAGGGAGGGTCAGACTTGGAGTCAGGAGGCCTTGGCCTCAAGTTCTATCTTTGATATCAACTGTCTGAGTGACCCTGAACAAGTTACTTATTCTTTCAGTCACCCAGGAAATGTCATCTGACTATAAATCACAAAACACTGCTGGATGTGCATCAGTGACGGTGGTTTCCATGCTAGGAGTTTCCCCACACTGATGAAATCTCAGGCTAGACTAAAAATGAATGCATGTATGTATGTAGACATTATTCCTCTTACATACTTTCAGGCAGGGTCTAGGTTTGTTTTGGTTGGTTGGTGTGGGGCTCCGTTTTCTTGGTTTCCCGTTATTGTGGGTACGTCTTTCCAAATTTTATTGACCTCAGAGTTGTCATACACAAATTGGGGGCAGTAATAGCATCTGCCTTAAAGGGTTGCTGTGAAGATGTAGCCATAGTATTGTCTGATATATAAATAGGAGTTATTATCTATATAATTATAGGAACTCCTCCAAGGGGGTTGTCATTTCTATCTTCACCAATACTCTTATATACATTTCCTTCTATCATGGTGTAGCAGAAAGAATGCTGGATCGAGAGTATGAGGACCTGGATTCAAACCCTATTTCTACCATTTTCTACCTTACTAACATTGTCCAATTTATACCCATCATAGATAGTTGCAATAATAAAGGCACTGAACCATGGCCCTGGGTTTGAATCCTAGTTCTGATGCTCACTACCTGTGTGACCTTGGGCAAGTCATTGAACTTTCCTGGGGAGCCTCAATTTCTTCATGAGGGGGTTAGACTCCATGACATCTTTGGCCCCTTCTAGCACAAAATCCATGGCCCCTGTTGCTAAACTACATTAGTAGAGCCAGTTGACTATACTATTTAAATAATAGGACTGGTCCAAATATATACTTGTTATTATCTTTCCCGTAGGGAAATTGAGGGCTGGAGAAGTTAAGTCATTTTTCAAAAGCCACATAGAATGACTAAATGTCAAATTGTGGCAATAACAAAGATCAACAACTCATCCCTTCCAACCTGCACCCCTTTCTACTGGGATAGTATTAAGAAAGTGGTAGAAGGGGAATGCACAGAGGACTTTGTCCACGACAAGCACTTACCATCGGCTTCTCAAATTTGTTAAAAAACAGATTCCACCCCTATTCTCCCCACTGCCATTTGAAGTACGCATGAGCCCCAATTTCATCCCCTAGAAAGGTTTCTCCTCTCATTGTGCTGAGGTTAAAATGCAATTCTCCCCCATGCAGGCAATGGATGCAGGAATATTAACCTCAGCTCTCCCCCTCTTTGGGTCTTGTGTTTATCTCCTTTTCATTTTGGTTGGTGGGTCTATTCATTTTGCGGGCTGCCCGGCATGTTGCTAGGCAACAGGAGCTCAGCGTGTGGGGCTGGTCCAGGGTGGCTGCCTTCCCTAGTGCTGGCTGCTGGCAATGCAGCCTCCTTGGAAAGCATTTATCATAGAGCAGGCCCTGTAATGGCCACTCAGTGGAGGGGAAATTGAGCTGACCTCAAGGCCAAAGCTGTTAGGGAGACTGGTGGGAAGGCTAAGAGGGTCACAACACCCTTTTCCCACCCACTTAGTGGGCAGCCAGGTCCACAACAGCACTGCCACTGTTTTCGCTCCCATACCCTGAGGCTCTGCACCTGAAATAAATGTTTGCTTGACATTAACAATAAAAAAAAGATGGAAAAAATAAAATCTTGTTCGGTCCAGAACAATGGGGCCACTCTATTTGAAGTTAGCCAAAGTGGCTGCCAGATCTCCCTGCATTATTTTTTCTCTCCAGTGAGGATGATTAAAATGGGGTGATTGCCCACCTCCTTTGATTTGAGGTCTGAGAAATAAAGAAAAGGTTTTTAGCTCTCTGTGTATCCCTGGTATCATCATCTATATAGGTTTCCAACACTTGAAGCCTCTACAAAAGGATTCTTTTTTGGGAAATATAACTACCTAATTTCTGTTCAGTTAAATCACAGATTCTTAACCTGGGGCATGTGAATCTCTAAAAGTAGATGGAGAGAGAGAGAGAGAGAGAGAGAGATGGATGGATGGATGGATGAATGGATGGATGGACAGACAGACAGACAGATAGATAAATTTCATAATAATTGGTTTCCTTTGTAATTTTATATATTTCCTTTTATATGTTTAAAGCCATTATTCTGAGAAAGAGCCCATAGGCTTCATCAGACTACTCCAGGATTCATGCCACACAAAAGGTTAAGGCTCCTTAAGGTGAATGAACCTGTTCTCCCCTATTTTTTTTTAGATTTAGCAAGAAGAAACAATAAAATAAATGCAGTAAGGAATTTTTACAATATGCCCCCAATGTATTTTTTGCATATTCTTCCATTTTACATTTTACCATCTTCCAAGTAAATAATCATAAGCTCTTTGGGCATCTGCTTTTGCCCCCATGTACATATAGCTTTGCCTGCATTAATTTTCCAGATCTTGTCTCTATTTTTTGGATACTACCATATAATGCCAACTGCCCTTCAGTCCCTCTTCAGTTTTAGAAGTATTTTGAAGGGCTTCAAGTACAGAACAAAGGAAATAGGGCAAATAAGCAATGTACTGATAACAAATTCAAATGAAATAGTCTTTCTGACCTAGTAGGCAGGTCATAGTCATATATTGTGTTGGCAATGCCGAAATCTCTCTTGAGATGGTTGAAGTACAGCATTATATCATCGATCGAGTGCTAGAATTGAAATTAGGAAGATCTGGGTTCCAATTCTTGCCCTCACCCTCACTTCTACATACTTGTAGTATGGCCCTGGGTAGCTGTTTACTAGCTCTGATACTCAGTTTCCCAATCTATAAGTAAGTCAGGACAATATACCTATAGGTATCTATCTCACAGGACTATAATGAAGGTCAACTGAAATAATATTTATAAGGTACTTATCAAACCTTGTAGTCTTATATAAATGTATAAACTCAGATCAGAATGGTTTGAGTTCAAATCCAGCTTCCAATCCTTATTAGCTATATGACCTTGGGCAAGTCACTTAACCTCTGTTTGCCTAACTTTCCTCAACTGTAAAATGGGGATAATAATAGCATGTACCTTACAGGTACCTTCACTGTTGTGAAGATCAATTGAGCTAGCACATTAAAGGCTTTAGAAATCTTAATGTGCTACATAAATCATAGATATTATTATTATATTAATGTAAATAATGTAAATATTAGTTGTAAGAATAATTGTGAAAGCCTATAGAAACTCCTGGTGTCAATCTGTCATAGACAAAGCTCAGAGATTTATAGATTTTTTTCAGTTTAAAGTGACTTTGAAGACTATCTAAAACAACTTCCTCATTTTACAGATGATGAAACTGAGGCCAGGAGTGGTCTTGCTTGAGTTCATGCAGGTAGTGTAAGAGTTATAATAGTTGAGGTTATAAACTGTAGTGATTAAAATAGTGGAAGACTTAATTTGTGGCCTCTAAAAGAGTGGATGAGTAAGTTGTGACCGCAGGAAATATGTTTTCACTACAGTGTTTTGTTTTTAAATCAAATATAAGGTGGTCGCCAGGGAAATATTCCCAATTATTCAAATATACCCAAGTCAGCTGGGTTTTATAGAGATTTTAATTAATACAAATGAGGAATTAAAGAAAAGGAGAGAAAGAGAGAAAAGGGGAATAATGAGAAAAGGATAGGCCAGCCCAGGCCAGCCCTGGCCAACCCAGGCCTAAGTCCTTAAGAGAAAGATCAGTCAGTCCTTAATCACTCACCACAAGATCTGTCCAAGCAAGGATTCTAGTGACACCAGGCCAGCTCCATCTCAGCTGACTTCACCAGCTCAATCCTCAATCTGAATGCCCATCTGAATGAATCTGAGCTCCTATTTAAAGGGCATTTTCTCCTATGTCACCTCCCCTAAGTCCTTATATCTACCAATCACAGTAGATGTTTTTCAAAGGACAGACCATTCTTAGTTCACACCTGAGTAGACTAATCTTTTTGAGTAATTCACACCAGGAAAGCTCTGAGTAAGTTTCTCACCTCTTTGTTCCTTGTAAATTCACAAGTTGCTTGACCTTTATAGGTACTTATCACACTTTTGTATTAGTCCTAAAATAGGCATGGCTTTAGAACTTTTTGTCCCATTATAAGTATGGGTTTAAGTACTTTTCATTGTTCAGCAAAGAGTTTACAACTTTATCTTCCCCTAAGGCATGCTTAAGTATGGTGAAGTAGAGTTCTCACATTCCTGATCTAAGTACCTTCACTGCCCAAATGGGAATGGTCCCAATGGGGAATTTTTAAGGTTCACAATCCAACCTTATGAAGTAGGATCTGAGAATTTTTAAGGCTCACAGTAGAAACTATGAGAGGTAGGATTTGAATCCAGGACCTTTGACTGCAGAGTCAGAACTCATTTAACTATATTCCATAACTTCTGAGTGACTAGAAGTCTTAGAGGATAATATAGTATAACAAATATGTATTAACAACTTATTTTTATATAGCAATTTGAGCTTCTAAGACCAAGAGAGGTTAGTATATTAAGGGAGGATTTTGGAATCAAGAAGACCTCAGTTTGAGTCTTGTCTCTCACCTATATCAGCTCTAGTGCAAGATTTCATGGGATCTGTGAACATGAATGGGAAAAAAATTACACCTTCATTTTTGTTAACCTCTATTGATATTTGGCATTTCCTCCAGTCATGAAATTAAAAAAAATATTATTCTGAGAATGGGTTCATCAGTTTTCTAAAGGTATCCATGTCATAAGAAAGGATAAGTAGCTTTGCTCTGGTGTGAACCTGGATACGTCAATCTCTATTTGCTCCTTTCTAAAACAATAAGTGATAGACAAGTGGCTTATCAGTACAGGGGAAGGGAGTTTCCACACCAGAATTCCCCACACCAATGTCCTTTCTTCTTGAAATTCAGAAAAATCCCATGTATCAATTTTACATGTCCTTGCATTTTTAGGAAACAAATTATGATTGTCCCCCAGTAGTTCATCTTTAGGCAACAAGTATTTATTAAAACCTGGAGGAATCTAGGAGAAAAACCACTATCCACATTCAGAGGAAAAACTGTGGGAGTAGAAACACAGAAGAAAAACAACTACTTGAATACATGGGTCAAGGGGATATGATTGGGGATGTAGACTCTAAATGAACATCCTAGTGCAAACATCAACAACATGGAAATAGGTTCTGATCAAGGACACATGTAATACCCAGTGGAATTGTGTGTTGGCTGCAGGAAGGGTGGGTGGAGGGGAGGAAGGAAATAGCCTGATTACTGTAACCAAGTAATAATGTTCTAAATTTACTAAATAAATTCAAAAAAATAAAATAAAAACAAACAAACAAACAAAATACAAGTATTTATTAAGTCCCTGCTATACTAGAGTCGTGTCATGTCGAGGAGATATATGGAGATAAATGGTTCCTGCCCTCATAGAGCTTATGTTCCATCGAGTGAGACCTGCAGAAATATGCAGACACAAAAGAGATCCAGCGTTTTGGGAGGCAGGTACAAGAAGTTGGGAAGACAGATCATAAATTATCTTTTTCACTGGCAATAGTCAATCTCAAAATACTAAATTCCTTTGGTCTTTGCTATCCCTTTCCCATCCCGATGGCTACTAGAAATATTCATAGAAACTGGAAGGGCCGTTGCTTGGTTTCTAACTCACAATTACTCTTTTGAAGATGACTGGGTCTTACTTCTGGACTCAGTTTAATCCTAGAATCAAATATGTAGAGCTAGAAAGAACTTCAGAGGACATCTAGTCTAATTGCTCCATTTTACAAAGTAGGAATCTGAGTCCCAGTGAGTGAAGTGCAGATGCTAAGCCTCAGAGATGGGATCTGAAGCAGGTCCCCACCCTCCCAAAGCGGCATTCTCTCTAGGGCTTTGCTCACAGATTGCTCCAGCCCAATGGAACCACGAATCCCTTTGGGGGCTCTTCGGAAATAGAAGGGACCGAAGACCCCAAGGCGGGGCTGGCCCACCTTCCCTCCCTCCACTTCCCCCACTTGCCAACAACTGTTTCACCAACCCAAGAAGAGACCAAGTCAATCTGCGCTTTAGTGATTCCCTGGAAAGTCATCAAATAAAAACGTGAACTTTGGAATTGATCAGGATTAATTTCGGTGACACTGTATCATAACATATATCTCTTCGGAGACTCATTTGTTGAACTGCAGATGCAAAGGAAGTGAGGGAGGAAATAAATCAGAATGCATGCAGCAATTAGACTTTTTTCTTTGCCATTGATAGAATACTAAAAATGTCTGATTTATCAAAGCATTAACAAACGGGAGTAAACACAAGACTTATATTTTCTTACAAAATACCCAGAGAGGAAGAATAAAAATAATAACCAAGGCCATGTGCATCGATCAATTTAATTTATAAATATGGCTCCTTTGCATAGGAGATGGCAATTCCATTTGCTAATTTGAAGAGGGCAACAGAGTGGGATGATGGATCGCAGCCGGCCCTCCGGCAGGGAAAAGCGCTGCTCTGTCTCAGTGGGCGCTTTTCCTACCTGGAGGAGAGAATTCTGGGGAAGCTGAGGTAGGGCCGAGCGAGTGCAAACATCCAAGGAAACGGGCCGCCATTGTTCTGCAGGTGAGACGCCAGACAACGCGAGCGGCAGAAGAGCGGTGACGGGAGAAACTGACCTCCGTGTGCTGCTGCGAGGGTGGGCGGCGGCGCTCGGCAGGCGTTTGGTGGAGTGTCGGCCGGCGTCAGCTCAGACTTTGGCTCTTATTCTGGATCCTGGGGGGAAGCTCGCCACACCGCTCCACACCAGCAATTCCACGTGTCTGTCGCAGAGGAGCCTCCGAGCCGGGTGGCCAGAAGTGCTGGGCCGAGGCTCCCCGGCTGCTCTGGCGTAGCCTCTCTGTGGAGGCTCTGCTGATCCCCACCAGCGCTTAGTGCCTCCTCTATGCGCATTGTATGTGCTTTTTTAACGTATTTATATTTCCTGTTGGTCAGGCAGAGTATCCAGAGCTGCTTGAGTTCCAGTACACGCACACACACGCATACACACACATGCATACACACGTGTATGTGTTGTCCCCAGAACATGAGTAATACATATGTGCGTGAACACAATTGACACATACATGTATTATGCATGTGTGTATACACATATTCAGGACACACAAACACAAGGAATGCATACATACATTATATATACACACAAGAACACAATGAATGTATGGAGACCACATATGTGATATTCCATAACATAAAGAATATATATGTACTGTGTGTGTACATGAATGTGCAAAGAATATGCAATACTAACACATGTGGATGCATAAATACATGTTATATATGCATACATACTTCTATGTTGGAATACAAGAAGACTGTGTGTGCCCTACACGTGTGATACATATTCATACATAATCTTGACACCAGAGCACAAAAAATACACACATATACCCCCCATATGTGTATGGTGTGTGTATCTATGCGTGTATATACACATTCATTAGAACACAATGAATACACGCATCACATGTGTGTATATATGCACACAAGAACATAAGGAACATATGTGTATATATACCACTAATGTATGTACAGGCATCTGGATACCCAAACACAGAGAATATATGACATATATAGGAATATGTATATGTATGCATGTAGTCACATATATACACATATTCCTATGTATACATGTGTACCATAAAACAAGATATATTTCATATGCTATATGTCATCATTATTATATATCATATAATTTACAAACTATTTTATATTTATTCTTGGGTTTATCTTATGATTATTTTATATTACATTTATACTTTTAAAAATTATATAAGATGACACATATAAGGAATACATGTGTATGCATCATACATGTATAGCAGAACATAAGTAATATGTATCCAATGTGCATAATTTAATATTTTTCCTGCATGCAAGAACATAAGGAACACACACTTCATGTGTATTACATAGGAGGAGTGCATGTGTGTGTGTGTATGTACAGTTTCTCTTTCCCAACAGAATATGAACGTCCTGGGGGCAGAGTCTGTCTTACTTTAGTCTTTTCAGCCCTAGCAGCATTTAACACACACAGTTCTAAGCATGGTGCTGCAGTGGTTCGTACAATGAATCTGTCACTCCAAGGACTGACGTTCAAAACCAGCCTTTGCCACTAGGATCCTATCCATGTGACCTAACCTCTCTTTGCCTCAGTTTCCCTCTCACTATAATGAGGATAATAATAATAGCCACCTCCTAGGCTATTGTGGGTATAAAATAGGGTTATTCTTAAAAATCATTGATTTAGTAATTTAGTATATAAGTATTAGTCATTTATTGAAAAGTATGCCTCTTAGAAGAAGAAAAGGCTGCCTCTCATCTCGGTCTTTAGGCTAAGAGGCAGATTATCTTGAAAAAAATCATCTTTGGAGGCCTTGGAAATGAAATGCTTTCTAAGGTTTTCTACCAATGATCTGCTTTCATTTTCAACATGGAATAACTCCTTATCTACATGTCTATGTGTATGTACACAACAATGCAAAACACATACATTGCACACATGTATACACACATGTACATACATGTGTATGTTTGTCTCTATGGATCTATCAGCCACCTGCCTGTCACCACAGTGGATCCCTGCAACAACCCTGGGCAGTGTGTATATACATACATATATACATATATGCACACATCAATAAGCACATACATACATATACAAAGATACATCACTATATAAAATTCAGTTATTGTTTCTGTGAGATCTTGTAAAAGAAAACCCAATACATGAAGAGCTAAATTTAGATCATGGGAGTAAAAATCTGAAGAGGGTCTTCTTGTTCAGTCATTCAATCATGTCTAACTCTTTGTGACCCCATGGACTTTGTTTATGGCATTTTCTTGGCAAAGATATTGCAGTGGTTTACCATTTTCTTCTCCAGTGTGTCCCCATTTTACAGATGAATAACTGAGGCAAATAGGGGTCAAGTGATTTGCCCAGGGTCACTAGCCAGTAAGTGTCTGAGGCTAGATTTGAATTCAGACTTTCCTGACTCCAGGACCAGAACTTTATACTCTGTGATGCCCACTAGCTGCTCCCCAAGAGGGCCTTAGAAAGAAACTAATCTAACCCCATTCATTTTCTAGATGAAGATACTAAGTCTCCAAGATGGTAAATCTTTCACTCAAGGTCACTAAGCTATTAGCATAATATCTAAATACATGGAAGATGATAACATTTGCTTTTTTACAAAAAATCTTAAAACTTCTGTTTTAGAATCAATACTGTATATTGGTTCCAAGGCAGATGAGCAGTAAGGGATAAGGAATGGGGGTTAAGTGACTTGCCCAGGGTCACACAGCTAGGAAATGTCTGAGGCCTCTTTTCTCTAGACCTGGCTTTCAGTCCACTGAGATACCTAGATGCCCCCCTCCCCCTCGCCAATTTGTTTTAAAAGAAGTTTATCAGCAGCTTCCCTGGCACACTTAAAATATTTTTCAATTTACTATTTTGAAAAATGTTGATGACCTTCAATAAATAGCTCCTTCTACCAATACAGATACAGTTCTGGGAATTCACTCTCTACCATGCTACACTGTCATTAACAAAGCCTGTATTTGTTTATTTATCAAAAATACAGATCTAGAGCTAGCTGATGTTCTACATTTTTCTACAAGCAATGCCAAGAAATCTAAGTAGGACCATCTTGCATACTGGGTTTATACCTGACACTTCGCTCCTCCATCCCCACCCCCACCCCCCGCCCAACCTCCCAAGATTTACAAGAAGACATAGATGAGAGTCACCCAGGATGAACAGGCATAGATAGATGGCTTTTTAATCTACACTGGTGGAGAAAATAACCACATTTAATTTGGTCAATCAATCAGCATGTATTAATGCTTGCTATGTGCCAGATACTGTGCTAAGCAAGCATACAAAAATCAGCAAAAGAAAGTTCCTGCCCTCAAAGAACTCACAATAAATATTTCAACAACCATTTATTAAACACCTACTATGTGCCAGGTACTGTGTTAGGTGCTTTCAATTCAAAGGAAAATGAAGTAGCCCCTGTCTTCAAAGAACTTACATTCTAATTCCTTGACTATATCATAAGAAGATCCATTAAGGAAAATCAAACTATCTTGTCTAGAGAAGAGAAGCCTAAAAGGAAGAATAATAAGGAACTTCCAACTCTGCCTCCAAAATTTTTCTGTCACCGAGTCACACCAAAGATCAGTTTTATTCTTCTAGGCTCCAGAGGGCAGAACTAGGAGCTGTGGGAGGAAGCAGCAAAGAGACACACTTGGACCTGATCAGAAGACAAACTCACAAACAATGGGAGCTGTCCATGGTGCTGTCCAGGGTGGGTTTCCCCTTACTACAAGTCTTCAAAAAAAAGAAGTTGGATGCTGCCCACTTGTAAGATATACTGCAATGGTGATTCTTATGAGTTATACAAGATGGCAACTTAGGTGTGTAATTCTGCAATTGCACAATGTGGTTTCTATTTCTTACTTTGATTTGTCAAATAAAAATAGGAAGATGTTTAGAAAGGATGCTTTGAGTGCTTGCTTCCACAGCACATATACTAAAAAAAGATGCTTTGTGGTTTTTTTTTAAGGTAACTGAAAAGATTTCTTTCAATAAACAGTATCTCCAGCAGCTGTCTAAGAGAACATGAAATCAGAAACATTAATATATAATCTACAACCTGCTAAGTTCATTAATCACTTATCTCTTAGAGCCAGCAACGCAAAGTACCCCAAATTGGACATTACCCTGAAAGATAGATTGCTCATCTTGGATGTCCTCAGACTTTTAAATTACTCCAACACACCTGAGACATTATAGATTCAAGAGTAGAAAAATAAAGTAAAAAGACAAAATAATAAATTTTAGGTTTTGAAGATGTCATTTTAAAAGTTTTATTGATGCCATCTATTTTATACTGTCTTTCCCAAAGGGCTTGCCCTAAACCTTGCCTTTAGCATAGAAAAAACAGCTGGACAAAACTGACAAGTGGCCATCTCTGACAGTGTATATCATACTCTATATGCACTACTGTTCACTTTTCTACCAAGGCAAGGGAAGTGTAGACAAGGGAAGCATTTTACGATCTATCCTCTGGCATTAATATTGGTCATTGCATTTTGTTCACCTGTGTTTTAGTATTATTTTCATTTATATCATCGTGGTCTTTGTTCAATAAATCAACTAATCAATAAGTATTAAGGTTTTTTATGTGCCAGGCATTGCCCTAAGCACCAGGAATACAAATTCAAAACTGATTTTACAACAGCTTACTTTCTACTAGGGGAAAAAAACCCAACATAGCCATCAAATCTCACTTTTAATAGTACTTCTTGTGTAACATTATGGCGAGTCAAACCTCAGTTTCTTCATCTATAAAATGAAAGAATTGGACTAGATGACCTCTAGGTGCATTCTAGTTCTAGACCTATGGGCTTATGATCCAGTGTTCATAAATATATACAAGAGTGAAATGAGCAGAACCAAGAGAACATTATATATAGCTACATAAATATTGTTTGAAGAATGACTTATGTATTCGAATCCCAGGGAAAGAACCAAAATAGAAATAAGCAAGCCATAGTTATATATGTACATTTGTCTTTTTTTGTCAAAAAAGTGGGAGGAGTTACCTGGGAATTTTAATGTAACAAATAAACAAATTTTAAATTTTAAAAATAATAAATACAAGAGAACACACAATCATTGAGGGGAGAGGAGATAATTAAAAGTTGGGGGGGAATTCTCTGGGAAGGGCTCTGCTTCTTTCTCAACAATTAAATTAATCTTTTCAGGTTTTTCAGTATTCTTTTTATATTATGACTTATAAATCAGCAACGTTCCATTACAACTACATGCTACAATTTGTTTCCTTGTCCTCCAGTTAATCAGTTTCCATATTTTCACTACCATAAAAAGAGATGCTCTGAATATCCTGCTACATGTGGAAGAAGAGGTTTTGCTTCCTGTATCAAGTGACCAGGGATGTGAATTTTATTATTTGATGGATATATCTATTGCAAAACATGCCATATGGCTTATATGACCTCTACTCATAACAATTCCTATTTCTCCACAATTTATTTTTTTAATTGAGTATAGTCTGCTTCATGATGAAAAGGGAAAAAATCAAGACATAAAAATGAATTGTAAACAGGTGAAATGAGTTATTTCCAAGCGAGTTAGTCTCATCCTTAAGTGCAGATTAGAATTCCGTCAAATAGAATAATATTAAGTTTTATTCAAGGTCCATCAAATTAGTGTTGCTTCATTTAGTTCAATATTTATAAGTCCATTTTGAGAACTATGACATAAAATCACCAAATAGAAAAGCTCTTTTCAGAGTTCTTAAAGTGGCAAGGTGATGACTGTAGGATCACAAATTTTAAGCTAGAAAGTGACTTTAGACACCATCTCTTCCAACTCCATTTTAAAAATAAGAAAACTGAGTCACAAGTTCAGCATCTTGCCTACTATCACACAGGTCACAGGACTAGAGAGTTAGACCTAGAAGGGATTTCAAAGGTCATCTCCTCCAACCTCTTCATTTTATAAATGAAAAAATATATTTTATGCATTTTAAAACATTTTTATTCAAAGCTAAGTGAATATCTCTCACATTGTTGTTCAGATATAATAAAACAGATAATGTTTTAATAAGACAAGTTGCTCCTTGTCTTATTAATACATTATAAAATTACTTTGGAAGGGACCACAGTTTGAAAAATATAGGAGGAAAAAGTGAAAGCATTTTTCTCAGGTACCATCTTAATAATAATAACAACAATAGCTAATATTTATGACATTTGCTATGTGCCAGGCACTGTGCTAAAGTGGCTTTATCCATTTATCAGTGCCCTCTCAACCAAATTACTTGGTATCTATTTTGTGTTTACTTTTCCATATAAATATTTACCCAATGCATTTAAGCTTCTTGAGGACAGAAGATATTTCATTTTTGTCTTTGCAGTCCTAACATTTAGCCCAATGCTTGGCATGTAGCAGATAATATAATATTCATAATAATAAATGTTAAAACAATATATGTGTAATATGTATAATACGTACTCCTAACAACTAGTTGATGAATGAATAAATTAATGAAAAAGGGTTTGGGGAGGGGAACCTTTGATCTAAATTCTTTTCTTATTCCTGGAAGGCCTTTCAAATATACCAAGGTAAAAAAGTAAGGAAGACAACAAATGGGTTACATCCTACCTTCAGACTCTGAAAGAAGTTACCTGTGGTGTTTTGCATTGCCATAGCATTGAATTAATAAGGACCAAGGAACAGAAACTATAGCAATGGTCAACACTTGTGTGTTATCAGATTGGAAGAAGGGAATAAACACATATTAAGCACCTACTATATTCCAGGCATGTACCAAGTGCTTTGCAAATATCATTTCATCTGATCCTCACAACAACCCTGGGAGGTAGATGCTATTATTATCTTCATTTTACATTTGAAGAAACTGAAACAGACAGAGCTTAAGAGCCTTGTCCAGGATCACATAGCTACCATGGATTTGGGGCTGGATTTGAACACAGATCTTCCTGACTCAAGGTCCAGGCTCTATTCACTGAGCCACCTAAGTCCCTAAGGAAGCAATATATAAATGGAACCTTAAAGTCAGAAAGGACTACCTCAGCTCTCACCTCAGATGGTCACTTGTTTGAGCTTCAGTCTCCTTCTGCAAAAGGTAGGTAATAGTAGTGCCCATCTCTTGAGATGACTTGGAGAATTAAGTGAAATAATATATATGCCAGGCTGTGCAACCCTCAAAGAGCTGTCTAAATGTGAGTCTCTGATGTTATTTTTATAGAGAAGATAAGGTCCTTGAGGGCATGGACCATTCCATTTTGGTCTTTGTGTCCTCCGTGCCTTCTTAGCAGTTCTAGAACATAGTAGGAGCTTCATAAATGTTTGTTGAATGATTGAACATGGTGATCTTTATAGATGCTCCCTTCCTGCCTTTCTAGCTAGTGTAGGTGGACTGCACTTTTATCCCACTTCATAGAATAACTGCTCTTTCTTCCATCACATTCTTTAAAACCTGAACAACAGAGGAGAGGATAGTGTGCCAGGTGTTGGGGTCTGGAGGTTCTCTGTTAAATTTGACCTCAGATACTTCTTAGCTGTGTGACTTTAGGCAAGTCACTTCACCCCTGTTGCCTAATCCTTATCGCTCTTCTGCCTTGAAACGATTACTTAGTATCATTTCTAAGACAGAAGGTAAGTGTTTAAGAAAAGAGCACACTGAACAACACAGCTGCCAATGATTACTTGATAGGTGGTCTTGGGTTGCTCTTGATGAAATACAAACTGTGTTAGTAGAAGATCCATTGGAACTGTGTTTTCCCAGGTAGACCTGAAGCTGTGTTAGGTACTGGAGACACAAAGAGAAAAGTGAAGGTAATCTTTACCCTCAAGGATCTTATAATCTAATGGAGGAAATATCATGCACATAACCATATTCAAAATAAATATGAAATAAATTCAAGGTAGATTTAGAAGGAAGTACACTGGCAGCTCAGGGTACCATCAGTCAAAGGCCTCAGACAATGTTCACTAGAATGCCTAAAGTTTAGAAGGCAGATCATTTCTCAAATATTTAGGGAACTGAGCCAAAATTCTAAAAATAAGACCCATTTACAGTTGATGATGGTCAACTTAAAGAAGAAATCAAATCTATCAATAGTCACTTGAAAAATGCTCTAACTCACATGATACTGATTATAGAAATGCCAATTAAAGCAACACTGAGGTACCACTGCACCTCTATCAGACAGGTTAATATAATTTTAAAGAAAAAGGAAAATGACAAATGCTGATGGGGACGTGGAAAAATTGGGATGCTAATAAACTTTTAGTGGAAGTGTAAATTGAGCCAACCATTCTGGAAAGCAATCTGAAACTATGTTCAAAGGGCTATAAAACTATGCATACTCTTTGACCCAGCAGTACACTAGTAGCTCTGTATCCCAAAGAGATCAAAGAGAAGGGGAAATAAATAATATGCACAAAATACATGTAGCAGCTCTTTTGTGATGGCAAAACCCTGGAAATTGAGGGAATGCCCATCAATTGGGGAATAGTTGAACAACATAGTGGTATATGATTGAGATGGAATTTTGTTGTGCTATAAGAAATAATAAGCAGAAAATCCTCTCAGAAAAACCTGAGAAGACATATATGAACTGATGCAAAATGAAGTGAACAGAACCATGAAAACACTATACACAGTAACAGCAATATTGTTAAGTATGATCAACTGTGAAAGACTAAGCTCCTCTGATCAAGACAATGATCCAAGACTAATCCAAAGATCTGTGATGAAAAATGTTATCCACCTCTAGAGAGAGCTGAGGAACTTTATTTTTCTTGGGGGTTTCTTTTGTCTGTATTTTCTTTGCAACACAGCTAATAGGGAAATATATTTTGCATGATTACACATGTATAGTCAAAAAAGTGCTTCTTTTCTCAAGGAGAGGAGAGGGGCAGGAGGGAGAGAGAGAATTTGGAACTCAATGTTTAAAAAGCGATTGACAAAATGTTTTACACAACTAGAAGAGCTTTAAATAAATAAATAAAAAAATATTTTTAAAAGATCAACAGGCAGCCCAAATGGATGTAAATAAATCCCACAACTAAAGGATGGTTATTCTTTTGTTGCAGGCTCTACTCCTACTTCCTATAATAATTAATTTCTTTTTTCTCTCTCCAGGAGATTAGATATTAAATGGAAGAAAAGAAAATAATTTGGAATGGTCTGACAAGTCAAGTTAGATGTCTTTGTGTTTTCAGAAATCTGCAAACTGCCGAGCCAAGCCATGTCAGGTTAGGCCAGGCCCAGAATTCTCTTCGAAGGGTCTATCCTGGGTACATTAATTACAAGACAATCCTCTGGAATTAAGTGTCTTTTATGTTTAGCAGCATCTGCTCAGAGACCTCTAATGCCTCTAAATAGTCCCTTCGGAAGCTTGTTAGGAAGAGTACTGTAATTTTCATTTCCGTTGGCACTGTTGGGGGACAGCTACTTCAATTTCAGCCACCTTCTGATTGACCAGGTCCCAAGGACACACACAACTCCCTAGAGGATTGCTGACTTCTTGTTTCTCCATTAGGAATCAGGATGTAGAATACCCTTCAGGGGAAGCACAGTTAAAGCCTTCGATTTAATAGATGGGGGCCCATGAATTCTGAAGAGAACAAGAGATTGATGTCAAACTGACTTGTTGAGTCACGGGCTAAAACAAATAAACATTTTTCATGTAGAACTGAGATTCCAAAAATCTGAAAAAATGAATGAGAAAAATCTGTGATGTGATTAATTTATTATGCAAAATGTAAATGTGTTTTTAAGTTGAATTCCAATAAAAGGTTGAAAAAGAGATCTGGACTCAAGAACATGGGAAATTACATTTGGGATTTTTTTCTCTCTCCAAAATGATAACATAAAGAAATCTATGATCTGGTCTTAGGAAGTGTTTGTGTTTCCTGATTTGAAAGATTTTCTAAGTGGGAATTTTAATTCCTTCTATTTTCCTACTAAAAGGGCAAATGTGGGAAGAGCATGATATTCACTCAGTTCATTTTTACCAAAACAATTTGATTGAATTAGAATTTTCAAAATGCCCTCTATGCTCTAGGCATCTAGGAGATAAAGACAATAAAAATAGTCCCTGTCCTCAAGGAACTTTCATTCTTTTTGGAGGTAGGGGAGGTAAGGGGACAACAAATGCTCACATTAGTAAATGTATTCAGCAAGCATTTATTAAAGACCTACTATGTGCCAGGTATCATGCTAAGCACTGGGAACACAAACAGCCTGGGCCCTCAAAGGGCAGGAATTCTTTGGAGGGGGAGAGGAAAATATGAATATAGATAAGGAAATACATATATATTTAAAATACAAAGTCATATCTTTGGAATTAGCAACTGGGAAACTTAGAGAACTCTTCTTCCTGGGGACATTTGAGCTGAACATTGAAGATGGCAAGTTCAAGAGTCAGAGATGAGAAACAAGAGCATTAAGGGTTAACCTACTCAGTTCCAAGGATGTTAGGAATGTGTGTTCTCAAAGGCTATTCCAGTGGATCCCATGTTCTGGAAAACCCAATGATGTTATTCAAGCGAAGGGCCAGTTAACCAAAAATCTTATCACTGGGTCATGTAAAAGTTAAAATTAATGTCAATAATAAAAATGTTATATTTTTGGAGATTTATTAATGATCATTAGAAATCAAGGAATAAGGAGGATACAAAAATAAAGACCACGTGCCCATGGCTGATTATCCCATTTAAAACCCCCATGCTTAGTTTACCACTGCCACCATGCTGGCTGCAAGCACAAGAAAGAGGCCCAAGAGGACCACCCATTCACTACTATCCTCTGTCTACAGGAAGTACATAACAGCAGGAAGTCAGTGGGCTCCCAGGAAATGTAGTTCTTTTTTAGGATAACAGATTTTCAATTGTACAGTTGGAGGAAGAGCAGTGGATTATTTGGGCATGGAAATTCTCCAAGAAAGTCAGCTTTGGATGTTTCCATGATGTAATGGTGAGTGTATTGGACTTTGGAAGAGTATTAATGTCTTTCATGATCTGGTTCTACCTTACTGTAACCCATGAGATTGTAAACTACTTGAGGGCATGAACTGTTTTTGCCTTTCTTTTTATTAAAGTACCTGGCACATGTAGTAGGCATTTAATAAATACTTTTCAACTTATTTATTTGATAGGCTTTTTAGGCATTACTTATTTTTACACAGTGTGCTTCAGACAAACTTGCCTACATGTCATCACTTGTTCATGGTGCTCCATATGTTGCCTCCTTGACTACCCTCCATACCTCTATTCAGACACAACTCTAGTACCAGTCAGGATCCTTCCCTCCCCTATCCCCATGAGTAGATGTGTGTATGTGTTTCAATGGTACAATAGATAAAGAGATGGCCTCATAGTCAAGAAGGCCAGTCTCTGACACATAGTGGCTGGGGAACCCAGTGTAAATCATTTAACCTCTTGGTTCCCTAAGGGATTTTACTCACCAGGAAGTTTCTATGCCAAACTCAGGTCTTTTTTTTTTAAATTTATCCCAAGCTAGACTGGAAGTTCATTGAGACCAGAGAGTTGTTTTTATAAGAGACATCATACACATATAGTAGGTATAAGAAATCCAGCGTTTTGCTGATACAAAAAACGACAATTTTTCAGTGCCCTCAAGACTGTCTATGGGCCATTAAAACCCACCACCACTCCCTTGCTATCCTCTGATGGTGACACTCTCATAAAAGATAAAAAAGGCATCAACAACAGGTGGAAAGAACACTTCAGTCAGCTTCTCAACAGACCCTCTTCAGTCGACCAAAGCGCCCTTGACCAGATCCCCCAAAACCGCACCATTGAACAACTTGATGTCTCTCCTTCAATAGAGGAAGTCCAAAAAGCCATTCAACAATGAGTGCAGGCAAGGCACCCAGTAAAGACGGGATCCCAACCGAGGTGTACAAGGCCTTAAATGGAAAGGCGCTCCAGGCATTCCACCTAGTGCTGACCAGCATATGGGAAGAGGAAGACATGCCCCCAGAACTCAGAGATGCCTCCATAGTAGCCCTATACAAGAACAAAGGCTCACGAGCAGCCTGTGACAACTACAGAGGCATCTCACTACTCTCCACTGCTGGAAAGATCCTCGCCCGTGTTATACTCAACAGACTCCTGTCATCTGTCTCAGAGCAGAACCTGCCTGAATCACAATGTGGCTTCTGACCAGATCGTAGCACCATCAACATGGTCTTCATGGTGAGGCAAATGCAGGAAAAATGCCTTGAGCAGAACCTGAGTCTCTACATTGTCTTCATAGACCTGACAAAGGCGTTCAACACGGTGAACAGGGATGCATTGTGGGTGATCACGAGATTAATGCCAGGATCCAAAAGGCCAGCCAGGCACTCGGGCGGCTGCGCTCCAAAGTCCTCCAACACAGCGGTGTAAGCACTGCAACGAAGCTCAAAGTGTACAACGAGGTGGTCCTCAGCTCGCTCCTGTACGGTGTGAGACATGGACACTGTACCGGAAGCACATGAAGCAGCTGGAGCAATTCCACCAACGCTCCCTCCGGTCAAGCATGAGGATCCGATGGCAGGACCGAATCACCCACCAGGAAGTCCTCGACAGAGCCAACTCCACCAGCATTGAAGTCCTGGTCCTCAAAGCCCAGCTACGATGGTCTGGACACGTCATCCGCATGGACCCACCGCGAATACCAAGACAGGTATTCTACGGTGAACTGTCAGCTGGACTCAGGAAACAAGGCCGACCAAAGAAAAGATTCAAGGATCAGCTAAAGTCCAACTTGAAGTGGGCTGGCATGACACCAAAGCAACTAGAACTCGCTGCTTCTGGCAGAAGCAGCTGGTGAGCCCACATTCACCATGCCGCCGCCACCTTTGAAGATGAGCAACGTCGACGTCTTGCCGCTATGCGTGAACGCTGACACCAGGCCACACCCGCACCTCCCATAACAGCTGGCGTCCCATGCCCCATGTGCCACATACTCTGTTCCTCAGCCTTTGGACTCCAAAGCCACATGAGGATACACCGTAGATGAGAATGCACAAAGACAATCGTCATTCTCGGTCACTGAGAGACTACCACTAATTTTAAATATAATGATAATGAATAATGAATATCTGTACATATTTAACTAAACAGCCCAGTGTTCAGATGGGACAATATCTTGGAACAGATTTTATAGATGATATTCTGGGCCCAAAATTAGGTAGAAAGAAGAAAATGAGATCACTGAATTTGGAAAATTGTGATGATTTCAATGTCCCCCAAACTGTCCCTGAAGCCAAAATCCAATTTTCTAATGCCCGTATTCTCTGGGTAATATTCTATGGTTTCTAATAATTGAACACTACCACAAGGAATACCACCGAGACTTCAATGACTCAAAATGACAAGTCACTCAAAAAACAATGGAGAATGGAACACTACAGAGGTGCATTTAAATAGGCTATAGCACATGGCCTCCAGTGAACTGTATACAAAGAATATCATAAGTGATACTGTTAAACATGAGAAGGAGGTGGTCACATAGCAAGTATAAGAGATATGGATGGGCACTGACCCAGGGGGTATACCCCATTATGGCAGATTTATGGAAAAACATAAACAAAAATGTATGGGAAAAGAAGATATGGAAAGGTTGCCATCTGCCCCTTTGAAAGGAAGGTCTTCATGGAGGAGGTCATGGGACCATTGAAGCAGTGTAGGATGTGAATACCTTTTATTTAAATATTCCATTAACCTCTTTTTGGAATGTTATTTTCCCTCTTCTCATTTAAAAACTCCCAAGTAAGCAGGGCACAGTGAAAGAAAAGAGTTCTGGTTTTGGAATCGGAGAGCCTGGGTTTGAAGATTGACTTTGCTGTTTATTTTCTGTGACCCTTGGCAAGTCTCTCTGGGTTTCAGTTTCCACATCCATAAAGCAAAGAGGCTGGACTAGATGATCTCTAGGGTCCTTTCCAGATCTAAATCAGTGATTCTAAATTGGACCCTAATACAGCAGCATCAACCAATTAGCCAACAAACATTTATTAAGCACCTCCTAAGTGCCAAGTATTGTTAGGAGATGGGAATACAAAGTAAACAACAAAATTATCTCTACTCTCAAAAAGAATTTAAATCATTTCATTACATAATTTGACTTTGGGACTTGGAGCTGGGAGTGGCATGATGTACCTCCAAACTTTTTGATCTGGGTGAGAAGCACAGTTTACCAAAGACTGCCCAAATACACGTACAATTGTTTGCTGCCTAGATTTCTGAAGGGGTTAAAGTTCCTAGCTTCTATAACTAGCAAAAAATTCGCTCCATCCTTATAGTTAGAGCCAATCCCACTGAATTGGAAATCATCATGGTGTGTGCTAGTGGGAGGAGACTGACAGATGAGTAATTAAGAGTAGCAAAGTGTGGAAGACAGGCAACTCATTTGCATGAGACTTTCTCCCCAGAGCAAATCTTGCCAGTCTCTGGCTCATAGGCTCTGAAGTGGGCAGGGATGGCTTCCTTCTTTGATCTGGAAGCTTAGGACAAGGCACTGCCAGAAATCAGGGTCACTTGGGGGGATGAATTAGGGTGGGAAAGGGGGCAGAAGAGTTCCTTGTCCTCAGCTGTCAATATTCTCCCCATGTTTCCCCACAAAGAATTGCCAGAATCAGGCAGAATCTCTAAGTTGGAGAAGACCTTGGGGGACCTTGAGGTCAAACTCTATTTGAAAAAGAAATCCCCTTATAAGGAACCCATTCAAGACCTCCATTTTGGACAATTTACTCCCCTCCCCTCCCCCAGACATACCTTTCCACTTTTGCTAGCTCCAGTTCTTAAGTAGATTTTTACATCAATTAAGCCAAAAGTTCTCTCTGTACAATTTGCCTTCATTACCCTTTGTTCTACCTTCTGGGGCCAGAAAGAACACTCTTACTTCCACATCATAGTCCTTGGACACAGAAGTTACATCAACCAGTTAATAAACATTTATTAAGCACCTACTGTGTTCTAGGCACCATGGCATATAAAGAAAGGTAAAGGACAGTTCCTCCTCTCAAGAAGTTCATGTTTTCCTTCTCTTCTCCAGGCTAAACATGCCAACTTCTTTCAACTGATGCTCATGTGGCATGGTTTCCAGACTTCTTGACATCCTGGACATCTCGCCAATGCATTGTTCTCCAATTTGTCAATATCCTCCCTAAAACATAATGCTTGGAACTGAAGGTGACATACTTGGCGTGATCTACTGAGGGCAGTCCTTGTTCCACATGACAGCCTTTACAGTTCTCAAAGGCAATTCTTGGGTCCATCCCATCTTCTCTTCTACAAGATGAGCATTCCCATTTCTTTCCTTTTTATGTGCTATCTTCCTCCATTAGAATCTAAACTCCTTGAGGACAGGGGAAAGGAAGAGAGTAAGTATTAAGTACCTACTCTGTGCTAAGCACTTTACAAATATTATCTTATTTGATCCTGATAATTACCCTTATCGTCTGATCCTCTCTGCTGATAGAAGATACGCTTCACTGTTAGACTTCTGAAGTTAATTGGTTATTTCATTGATTGGAATTCTAATAGTTTTCAAAGTTATTCAGTATTACAGTCATTTTGCAACTCCAAATCCAGCCCTCTAGCCACTATGCCCACCTGGCTGCCTCTGATTGATTTGCTTCTGGGTCTTTGCTCTCAGAAAAAGAGTTATTTGATGTTAATTCTATGGAAAGTGTGGAGAGATGTGAACTAGGAGAGGGATTCAATATTCACAACTGTTTTAATGACTTGAAGAGTAGTCATTAATAGTTTTAGGTTAGGCTAATTTGCAGGTTTCTAGTGTAGTATCCAGGGATTTGTATTCTTACTATTTTTAATAATGACTTCAATAAAGTCATAAATTGCATCCTTCTCAGATGTCAGAAAATTGTGAATGGGTGCTGAGGCAAGGAACCAAAATGGTCTTGAAGAGTTATAACATTGAAAATAATATAAAATTCATTAAAGAGAAATGGAAGGTCTTACTCTTAGGCTCAGAAGATCACATTTACAAGTATTAAAATGAGAGAGGCAGAATTAGATAGAAGCTTGTCTGAAAAGGATCTGAAGGTCTTGGTGGAGTATAAAGTCAATATGAGTCAACAGCAATGTCAGCTAAAAAAAATCTACTGCGACCTCAAACTACATTAAGAGGAGGTATAGTCTATATAAATAGGGTACTAGACATGATGTACTCTGCCTTGGTTGGACCAAATCTGGAATATTGTGTTCAGTTCTAAGTGTCACATTTTAAGAATGAAGTTGACAAGCTAGAGTATATTCAGAAGTGAATGACTAGGCTGGCGAAGGTCCTAAAGTCCATACTATATGAGGATTGGATGATGGAAGTAGGGTGTTTATCATGAAGAACAGCAAGTAGGGGGGGAATATTATGGATATTTTCAAATATTTGAGGGATTGTTCTGTGGAAGAAGGATAAGACTTTTTCTGTTCATCCCCAGAAAGTAGAATTATCAGGAAAATGTGGAAGTTGAATGAGTCAGTGTAGAATGAGAGTCAGTGTAGAATAGAGACAAGAGAGCAAAACTTTGGGCCTGGAGATAGGGAAGCAGTGATTGAAAACACCACTAATAAACATAGAGTCTTCAGTTTCTTGTCCATGATTCCCTAAACCCAAGGCAATTTTTGTTATTCCTTCTGGCAGTACATAAAGAAGAATGAACTGTAGCGGAAAGCAGTAGTTTCCATCTCATTGGGGGTCTTCAGCCTAGTAGATAACCACTTCTTGGAGGACCTATGGAAGGGATTCTTGGTCAGGTAGGGATTGGACCATCTGGCTGTTTCATTCCCTGGCCACTTTGGAATTGTGGGATTTTGTGAAATGCTATTAAAAAATTACCACTGTCGATGGATTAATACTCAATATTTATGGACCATTGGCTTGAAGAATCTTCCCTTCAGACCAATCCAATCTCATTCTATGGCAGGGAGACACCTCAGATATTGGAAGAAATCAGGGTTGTATAAATCTTGACTTAGCAAGATAATTAAAAAAACTGTGACATGTGACAATGGCAAACAGAAATTCAGAAAATGCCCGCAAGACCCACCATATTAGAATAGTGTATAAATGATGGGGAGCCTGGATTTAAAGAGTAATTGTCAATGGATCAATGTCAGCCTAAGGGATCATATCAGATGGAGCCTAGGTAGGCTGATATAAGAGCAAGAGTGGCTAATGGTTTACCTGCTGACTCAGATGATGGAATGGAGACTGATTCAATCTGCTCATGGCTTCAAGTCTGAGAGTCAGTGTAGAATAGAGACAAAAGAGCAGAACTTTGGGCCTGGAGATAGGGAAGCAGTGATTGAAAACACCACTAATAAACACAGAGTCTTCAGTTTCTCGTCTATGATTCCCTAAACCCAAGGCAATTTTTTTATTCCTTCTGGCAATACCATTTGTGCTCATGTGAATCACCAGAAGGGTACTGTAGTCATCAATTATGACAAATGTTTGAGAGGTTCTACATTATGTCTTATATATTGGACCTGAGAAGACAGAAGACTTCTCTGCTGTTTTTATCAGGTCAATAGCTACCTAAGGGTTCTTCAACAAGGAGTTACCAATCTTCTCTATTTTTCTTCTTTGTCTGACCTTTACTGAGGGGTGGAGGGGGGTAAGATAACAATAAAAAGTGCACAATCTCAAAGTCAGAGAAGCTGAGTTAAAATCCCACTCCTGATGCTTGCCACCAGTGTGGCCTTTAGGGGAGTAATTTAACCTTACTGGGTCTCAGTTTCCTTATTTGTAAAACAATGGAGTTGAACCAGATGACCTCTGAAGTTTAATCTATTTCTAAACTTATGATTGTATGACCAAAACTGGACTCCTAATTCTGCCACTTACAACCTATGGCCATGAACAAGTTGCTTAACTTGCCCAGCCTCAGTTTCCTATTCTATAAAATGAGGTCATTGGACTGGATGACCTTTAAGGTCTCTTGCTGCTCTAAATCTATGATATAATGATGATGATAATGATGATGATGATGATGATGGTGGTGGTGGTGGTGGTGGCGGTGGTGATGGTTATATGACAACCTAGAATTTACATGGCATCTTAATTTTTATAAATACCTTAAATGTGTTTTTGTTAACTTTTCTTTCTGTCTGAGGATCAACACTAAGAAGAATGGTAAGGACTGGGCAATCAAGATTAAGTGACTTGCCCAGTGGTCACCCAAATAAGAAGTTTCTAAGTGTAGATTTGAACCCAGGACCTCCCATCTCCAGGCATGAGTATGTACCCACTGAGCCATCCAGCTGGTCCCTTAAATGTGTTTTCTCATTTGGTCTTCACAACAGCCATGTGAATTAGGAAAATCACTTAACAAGTGATTTTCTAAAATGAGAAGGCATCTAAAGACCTTTCTCAGTTGGAGAGATACGATCTTATGAACTGTCACCTGACAGTACCCAGGGTTCTACCGAACTTTTCATTTTATCCAGATCCCTTCTCTTCAATGAGAGCCTCAAATTTGGTCCTTAGATCCACATGAAGTAACAATAACAGCATGAAGCTAGAATTTCTATTGAATTTTACAATTTGGAATGCACTTTACACATATAGTCTTATCTGGTGCTCACAGCAGCTCTTAGAGGTCAGTGTGATTGTTCTGATAGTCTGTCTTCTGCTCCTCCTTTGGGCAACATCCCTCCATGCTCCCTCCCTCTGACAGAGGTCAGAATTCTCCTCTGCCCTTTCATGTCTTTTTTCTACCTGTTGAGGGGAGGGCACATGGAACTCTTCCTTCATTTCTCCTTTTGTTCAATGTTGTTTTTAACAACATTATCCCATATAATCTAAAGTGTAGATTGGGGTGGAAAGCTTTCCTAGAGCCACTTCACTTTCTCTTCTAGGAGGGAGACATGTTTGCATTTTGACCATAAATAGTCATCAATTGGACATGGCAGAAATACAATCATTACTCTCAGTGTAACTCACTGCAAAATACACCCTGCTCTCCATTCTTTTTTTTTTATTATAAACCCTCACCTTCCATCTTGGAATCAATACTTTGTATTGGTTCCAAGGCAGGAGAGTGGTAAAGGCTAGGTAATGGGGGTTAAGTGACTTGCCCAGGGTCACACAGCTGGACAGGGTATGAGGCCAGATTTGAAACTAGGACCTCCCATCTCTAGGCCTGGCTCTCAATCCACTGAGATACCCAGCTGCTCCCACTCTTCTCCATTCTTACTAGAATAAGATCCTCAGTTTTCATCTCTCAAACTGCTTGTGAATTATTATAATCATCTCTTTCGTCCTAAAAGAATGAATGCCTTTATATCCTTCTATCATGGCCTCATGATAGATAAAGACAGGATCCCAACCGAGGTGTACAAGGCCTTAAATGGAAAGGTGCTCCAGGCATTCCACATAGTGCTGACCAGCATATGGGAAGAGGAAGACATGCCCCCAGAACTCAGAGATGCATCCATCGTAGCCCTATACAAGAACAAAGGCTCACGAGCAGCCTGTGACAACTACAGAGGCATCCCACTACCCTCCACTGCTGGAAAGATCCTCGCCCGTGTTATACTCAACAGACTCCTGTCATCTGTTTCAGAGCAGAACCTGCCTGAATCACAATGTGGCTTCTGACCAGATCGTAGCACCATCGACATGGTCTTCATGGTGAGGCAAATGCAGGAAAAATGCCTTGAGCAGAACCTGAGTCTCTACATTGTCTTCAGAGACCTGATAAAGGCTTTTGACACAGTGAACAGGGATGCATTGTGGGTGATCCTCAGCAAGCTCGGCTGCCCAGCAAAATTCGTCAAACTGATCCAGCTCTTTCATGTCGACGTGACAGGGGAAGTCCTATCTGGTGGAGAGACATCCGATCGCTTCAACATCTCCAATGGCGTGAAACAAGGCTGTGTCCTCGCTCCGGTACTATTCAACCTATCCTTCACCCAAGTATTACGACATGCTGTGATGGATCTAGACCTGGGCGTCTACATCAAATACCGACTGGATGGCTCACTATTCGACCTTCGCCGCCTGACCGCAAAAACAAAGACAACAGAGAGACTCATCCTGGAAGCTCTCTTCGCAGATGACTGTGCTCTCATGGCCCACCAAGAAAATCATCTCCAAACCGTTGTGGACAGATTCTCCACCGCAACAAAACTGTTTGGCCTGACTATCAGCCTCAGCAAAACAGAGGTGCTGTTCCAACCTGCACCAGGGAGGCCAACGAACCAGCCGTGCATTACAATCGACGGCATGCAGCTTTCTAACGTCAGCATTTTCAAGTACCTGGGCAGCACCATCGCCAACGACGGGTCTCTAGACCACGAGATTAATGCCAGGATCCAAAAGGCCAGCCAGGCACTCGGGCGGCTGCGCTGCAAAGTCCTCCAACACAGCGGTGTAAGCACTGCAATGAAGCTCAAAGTGTACAACGCAGCGGTCCTCAGCTCGCTCCTGTACGGTGTGAGACATGGACACTGTCCCGGAAGCACATGAAACAGCTGGAGGAATTCCACCAACGCTCCCTCCGGTCAGTCATGAGGATCTGATGGCAGGACCGAATCACCAACCAGGAAGTCCTCGACAGAGCCAACTCCACCAGCATCGAAGTCCTGGTCCTCAAAGCCCAGCTACGATGGTCTGGACACGTCATCCACATGGACCCACAGCGAATACCAAGACAGGTATTCTATGGTGAACTGTCAGCTGGACTCAGGAAACAAGGCCGACCAAAGAGAAGATTCAAGGATCAGCTAAAGTCCAACTTGAAGTGGGCTGGCATGACACCAAGGCAACTAGAACTCGCTGCCTCTGACAGAAGCAGCTGGTGAGCCCACATTCACCAGGCCGCCACCACCTTTGAAGACCAACGACGTCGACGTCTTGCTGCTGCACCTGAACACTGACACCAGGCCACACCCGCACCTCCCATAACAACGGGCGTCCCAGGCCCCATGTGCCACAAACTGTGCGCCTCAGCCTTTGGACTCCAAAGCCACACGAGGGTACACCGGAGATGAAACTACACAAAGACAATCGTCATTCTCGGTCACCGAGAGACTACCACTACATGGCCTCATAACTTGGCAGCCTACCTTTATCATTCTAACCTCTTTTCTTATTTTATTTACCTTTTCTTATTTATCTTGCCTTGCCAATTACTTGCCAACTACTTGACTCATTCTCTTCCTCCTCCTCAATATCCCTCAGTCCTTTACCTCTTTTGTAACTGGTTCTCCTTTAGACTAAGCCATTCTCCTTCAGCATGGGTCATTGCCTTCACTTTGTCCTCAACTCCCAAATTCAGTCTTTGGTCTTCTTCCCACTTGGAAAGTCCTCTAAGTCACCTTCACAACTTTCTTCTGATTCATCGCAATTCCTCTTCCTCCAGCTGCTTCTGCCCCAATACCTTCTCAGGAAGCAGGAGGTGGAGATCAAAAGTTTATTCATGGATGTTTTTTGTTTTCTGAAAAATATAGCTATTGGTAGTTGAGCTATTAGGAATGATGACAATTATAATAATGATAAAAAAAAGGATAACTGACATCTAGACCTTTAATTATCTCCCACCTCTTTAAATATATTAGTCATTTATCCTCACCACTGCCCTGTGCATATTATTATAGTCTGTTTTATAGATGATGAAACGGAGGTACACAAAGGTGAAGTGACTTACAGTAATATGACTTGGAGGTTTGGGAGGAAGGATTCGAACTCAGGTCTTTCTTGACTCCACATCCAGTATTTTTTTAACGATATGTATCTCTTCATGTCTTCCTGTTTATGAGAAGGAGGTAAAGTGATGAAACATAGACAGAACTATAAGTCTGATATTAAAAGAGACAAAACCATAATGTTTTCTGACCATAATGCTTACATATATAAAGCAGGTACAGAAAATATTCATATACTTTGGGGCAAAAAAAAGATGAGGTGAAAAAAAGGAAGAGGATGGAATCCATAATGAGTCTGTCAAAGTTCGAAAACATTATTAAAAGGATACTTGAGAACATCTAGGAAAAGAAGCAGTAGTTACAAAGAGCCAGCAGAACTTCATTAAGAACAGATGTCACAAAACTGCATTGGTAGAAAAGGAGCTGGTGATTGACAAAATATTCTTGTATTTCAGTCAAGTATTTGACAGTTTCTATTGGAAAAGGTGGAAAGATATGGGCTTGGGACTGGCTAAACAGCAGCCCAAAGAGGACATAAACAGATCAAGAGCCTAAGAGAGGACTCTAGAGATATGTTTCAAGGATCTGTGCTTGGCTATACCTCTGGTCAGCAGTTTCAATCAATAACCGTGTGTTTGTCAAGCTTGCAGATGACACAAAGTTAGGAGGGATAGCTAACACACAGTCAAGATCCAAAGGAATCCCAACATACAGGAAGATGAGAAACAATGGAGTAAATGAAAAACTCCACATAGGTTCAAAAAATCAATGTCATAAATATGAGGCACACAGCTAAATAACAGTTTGCTTGACAAAAATCTAGAATTAAAAGGAATCCCTGGCCAGGCCATCTACTTAAAGAGCCACCTCTCCGCCCCATAACTGGAGTCTGTGTCCTAGACAATTTTACCCTTCTTCCTCTGGAATGCTGGCTCTAGGTCCTTGTTGATGAGTACTCCACAAGGTCCATTTCATCTGATTAGGCTGGTTTTAACTGCTTCACCTCATTCTTAGGCCACCAAAAGTCAACCATCTTGTCACCATTCCAATATTTGTTCCTTTTCTGCTTGGCCCTAGAAAGCAGGAGGAAGCACATTTCATTTTAATGTAAGGCTAAAAAAAAAATCCTAAAAATTAGAGCTGTCTCTAAGTGGAATGAACTACTTCCATATTTACAATGAGTACTCCATCACTGTCAGTCTTCATATAAAGGGGAAATAACCACATATCATCATGGATGTTGCTGGGATGATTCCTGTTTAGCCCTTTGAGCTACCTTCTAAATCTGAATTCTTGTGATCCTGGGGGGGGAAAAAAGACAAATGAAATTCAAAGATGAGACTCTTAGTCCTACCTCCAACCCTCCTTTGCTGAACCCTTGCTATTTGATTTTGGTTTTGTTTTCCCACCCATTTGCAATAGTTTCACATCACTGCTTATGGATTTTTGATTAAGGAGATTTCTAGCAGCATGAGTACCTGGACAAAATTGTTCTTAGTTTGTTTCTTTTCACGCCCTTCCATACTGGTGCTCAGAAATATACCGAACTGTAGGCAGCTTGTTGGCTCAGTGGATTGAGAGCCAGGTCTAAAGCTGGGGGGTCCTAGGTTCAAATCTGGCCTCAGACACTTCCTAGCTGTGTGACTCTGGGCAACTCACTGAACCCCCATTGCCTAGCTCTTACCACTGCCTTAAAACCAATGCACAGTATTGAATCTCAGATAAAGAGAAAGAAAGAAAGAAAGAAAGAAAGAAAGAAAGAAAGAAAGAAAGAAAGAAAGAAAGAAAGAAAGAAAGAAAGAAAGAAAGAAAGAAAGAAAGAAAGAAAGAAAGAAAGAAAGAAAGAAAGAAAGAAAGAAAGAAAGAAAGAAAGAAAGAAAGAAAGAAAGAAAGAAAGAAAGAAAGAAAGAAAGAAAGAAAGAAAGAAAGAAAGAAGGAAAGAAGGAAAGAAAGAAAGAAAGAAAGAAAGAAAGAAAGAAAGAAAGAAAGAAAGAAAGAAAGAAAGAAAGAAAGAAAGAAAGAAAGAAAGAAAGAAAGAAAGAAAGAAAGAAAGAAAGAAAGAAAGAAAGAAAGAAAGAAAGAAAGAAAGAAAGAAAGAAAGAAAGAAAGAAAGAAAGAAAGAAAGACCTGAATTCAATTGCTTTCATATGGAATTATTGGTAAGGACCATCAGGGGAAAATATGGTACACTCTTCAGAATGTGAATATTAAAAATATTGACTTTAGGATCTTCAGGGACTTTTTTATACTTCTTATACTTTAAGAATCTCAACTTTTCTATCCCCTTTGCCTAAAGAGCTCCTTCTTTTGTTTCTTATGAAAATGGCAATGCACCCTGAAGGCAACCCTGTAATCTGCATTTGCATTGTTGAGTTGGGAAGCAATGCTTCACTTTTCCCATACAGAAATTTCTCTGATCTAATATCAAAGATGGTTTTCCAAAAATTCTTTCCATTTATAGTTGCTTTTTAAGTCATTTGGGAGTGAGTTAACACCTGGCAGTAATAGACATATCAAAATACCTTTTTGAAAATATGATATATACACACTTTATTATAAACATAATTGTCACTCAAATTTTAGAAAATTCCTTAATTTCATGATGCTAAAAATCTTCAGACCTGCCCTTTGGGTGAGAAAAATGACTTGAAATGACCATTAAAAAATGTTTTCCAGGCTTTCACATGTTTATGTTGAACATATTGCAATGGTTTAATAAATGTTCATTAGCTTCACATCTTTGGCAATGTTCTAGCATGCAGACAGCATGCTATGGAAGTGATGAGTGACCCTGGAGATGTGGAGGCTCATCCAGAGCAGATACAGTGTAGTGTCTTGGAAAGAGGGCTATGCCTGGAGTCAGGAGAGACTTGGTTTTGAAGGCTAGCTTTACCATTTACTAGTTGAATAACCACAAGTGAGTTAAAACTATACCAAACTATGAAGGGTTGCCTAAGGAAGTGACAGTGATACAGTGAATAGCATGCTAGCTCAGGAGTCAAGAAGACCTGAGTTCAAATCCAGACTCATACAATTTTTCAGCTCTATGACTGAAGGCAAGTCATTTTACCTCTCTCTGTTTCAATTTCCTCAACTATAAAAATAAGGATAATAACATAACTCCCTCCCAGGATTGTTGTGAGGATAAAATGAAATAATTGTAAAAGTGTTAGCATCATGCCTGGCACATAATAGGTGCTTAATAATGCTTGTTTCCTTCCTTTCTCCTTTGGAATGGGTTCCCTCTCACTTGAGATCTTCAGACAAAGGCTACATGACCATCTGAAAGTTATTTTCTAGAAGAGATTATATTCTTAAAGCACAGATTAAGTCAAAGCACTTCCTTCCTCAAGAAGCTGCTCTGGCTCCCTATTGCCTCTGGCATAAAACACAAACTTTGCATTCTAGTATTTAAAACCCCTCATAGGCTAGCTCCAACCTGTCTTTCCATACTGACTGCATGTTATACCCCCTCTACATTTCAACCACATTAGCTGACTTGCTGTTCCCAATACATGACATTCTATCTCCCTCCAATGCCTGGAATGCTCTCTTTCTTCCCCAGTGTCTCTTAGATATGTAGTTCTCTTCAAAGCTCAGCTCAAGGGCCACCTCCTAAAGAACAGGCTCCTCCCCTCAAATCTCCTATTTTGTATTTATCTTGTATGTATTTCATATTCTTGTTGTAAAAGGTTTTCTTTCTCTTTCTCATTCTCTCCATTAGAATGAAATTTCTTTGAATGCAGCAACCATTTCATTCTTTTATCTTCATATCTTTAGTGTTGAGACATAGTGTGATGTAGAGAATAGAGTCAGTCTGGAAGCCAGGAGGACCTAGGTGCAAGTTCTGTCTCTGAAACATACTGGCTGTGTGATTCTGGCCAAGTCACTTAACCACTCTCTAAATGCCCTAGGCAACTCTCTAAAATCACATATTACAAAGAAGATACCAACCTGCCCTAATAGAAGTTCCCTATAACAGTGACAGCACAAGTCTAGCTCTATCCCTGGTACTTGGCACATCGTTGCCACAATTAAATGCTTGCTGAATTGAATTAAACTGAACCAGATACAGAAATGAGTCAGATTAGAAGGACAGTGACATGTCCTTTAAATCTAAAGTTCTGTGAGCCCAGGATAATTAGCCTCTTCATCCAAATCTGTAAAATGGGTATATTCATATTTACACTACCTACCACAAGGTGGTAGCCTTATTGAAATAATGCTTTGTAAGCCTCTGGGGAGATACTTACCTTATATAAATTTCTTTCTTTAATCTGTTCTTTTAAAATCATATAACAAATTTTAAAACCTCCATTTGGGGGGGGTGCTTATAGGAGGAGGAGTGGTATGTATGCTTCGGGGTGAAGGGAGGTTGCAGGAGTGGGTGTATATGGTCCATATCTGCATCTTCCCCTAAAGGGAGAACACCTGGCTTTGTGCCTCTTTATGGTATATGCCTGGGTTCTCCAAACCTCTCCAACCTCCCAGTTTAGCTAAGGGCCTGAAGACAGATTCTACCTTTGCCATCCAAGGCTGAAAGGCTGACCCCCTATTTGATATGTCTTCTTGGATGGACTTGGCAACTTTGGAAAGCTGTTTACCTACCAGCCACCATCTGCACTAATGGGAAGTTGGCCCATGCCGATGAAATATTCCACCTTTGAGGTGCAGCAAGAGGTATGCAGACATCCATCAGATTCCTGGATCCACTGCTTCAGAATGCCTGGAAGGCACCATGGACAGCAGCCTACTTTGGGTTCCTACTTCCTACAGGGAGTGCAGTCTACCAAATGCAAAGCCTATAAGCTATCAGGAATAAGAAGGAAAGAGTCTACCCTGATTGGTCCACAATTAGAGTACTGTGTTCAGTTCTGGGACTCCTAGTTTAAGCAGGCTGGAGAGTCTCCGAGGAGGACAACCAAGGTGGCAAAGGTCTCAGATTATGCCATATTCATCACATGCTTGGATTAGAGATCAAGACTGGTCTGAGCCCTTTGAGGCCATTTCACACAAGCTTTTCATTTTCAAGACAAAGAAACTGAGGCCCAAGAAAGCTAAAATGTTTCCCCAAGGTTGGCAAGTATTTATTCAGCACCTACTCAATGTCAGAACCTCTGCTAGTTGGGGATACAGAAACAAGCATGAAGTTTCTGCCTTCAAGAACCTCACATTCTAACAAGGAAGAGAATATGTGTCAAGTGAAATACAAGCCACATTCAGAGCTAACCTTAGCCAGAAAGACCCTAGCAGCTAGGAGGACCAGTAAACCCCTTTAAGGTATGTTGTCAATGCAGTTCTTGTGAGGGTGGATTGAACTAAATCCTCAGCTAAGGCCCATACATTTCTGAATTTCTACAGTTTGGGTCAGTGAGGATACTTGAGTTCTAATTTTCTTCCATACCTTTTTGAGGCAGCTAGGTGGTACGATAGATGGAACGCTGGACCTGGAGTCATGAAGACCCAGTTCAAGTCCAACCTCAGATCCTGAATAGTTGGGTGACCCTGGGCAAGTCATTTAACCATTTCTGCCTCAGTTTCCATACCTGTAAATTGGAGATAAAAACAGCACCTACCTCCCTGACGTGTTGTGAAGGTCAAGTGAGAAAAATTGTGCAGACTTCTTTGAAAATCTCAAAGTACTTTACAAATGTGAGCTATCGTTATTATTATTATTATTTGTCTATTTGGATTTTGGTAATAGAATAATAATAATAGTAACTTTTTATCTAAGGAGAATAGATATTAATAACATTAAATTTAAATTTTTGTCTAAAGAGAATAGATATCAAGAATAGCCATCTTGTCTGAAGAGAACAGATATTAGTACTAGAAGAGATATTAGTAATAGTAATTGTTTGTCCTAAGGGGAATATGTATTAATAATAGAGATCTAGTTAAACGCAACCTTCCTAAGGGTAGGGAAGGCCTCTCCATTGTCTTTGTGGCTCTTGGGATGGGCACACAGTAGGAATTTAATAAACATTTATGGATTGATTGGTATTAACCATTTAAATCCCAAAAGAAAAAGTAGCTCTCTCTCCTCCTTGAGGAGAAGCCTCTCAGCTTCTTCTATATTTTCTCTGCCACTAAAAAGCCATCCTAAAATAGATAAATGGGGCTGCTCTCGGGTCCCTTTAGTTATCATTATATTATATTATGATTTTAGTCGTTGCATAGTTAGGCGGCTCAGCGCATACACTGGAAATATATATGTACAGTAAATCTCTTTCTATAGACTGTGTTAATATTCAGCTTATATCCTATCAGCTAGCAATACCACAGCATCATTCATCTTCAGATCTGCGCTCACCCATGTTTTGCATTTGCTCAGTGGCACGGGAAGCCAGCTGAGGAATCCTTTTAGGAAAAGACAGCAGCTGCTCAGCCCATTGGGTAGATCCAATTAGGTTCAATTCAGCAAGCATTTAGTAAACACCTTAAATACCTACTAGGTGCTGGGCATTCTTTTTAAACTCTTACCTTCCATCTTACAACTAAGTAGTTGTTCTAAGGCAGAAGAGTTGTAAGGGCTAGGCAAACAGTGTTAAGTGACTTGCTCAGGATCACACAGCTAGGAAGTATCTGAAGTCAAATTTGAACCCAGGACCTACTGAATTCAGGTCTAGTTCTCTATCCACTAAACAACCTAGTTATTCCCAGAGTATTTTTTTTTTCTTTTTGATTGGATCTGTTTTATTGGCAAAGGGAATTCCTCATAAAGAAACTCCCCCTACTAATGCAGGTTGGCACCTAGTTTCCAACATAAGGTCCTGGAAAGAGGTAGTGTAGCTTACTGGATAGAGCACTGGCCTTGCGGTCAAGAAGCCCTGGGACCTATGACACCCACTAGACATTTGATTCTGGGCAAGTAATTTTATCTCTCTGGGTCTGATGTAATTCTCTAAAACTCAGTACCTGCAAGCAGGCACTGATTTGCATTTATAAAGAGAGTTCCTTACAGAGAAATCCCAGGTCTCTTTTCAAAAGCTTCCTGGGACACTAAGAAGTTTATCAACTTTCCCAGTGTGATATATGTGCCAGTTTCAGGACTTGAACTCAGGTCTTCCTAACTCAGAGATTGGTTCACTACTCACTACATCACATTGGCTTACATGCCCTGGTACCATACTAAGAGCTAGGAATATAAAGACAGAAAGAAAACAGCCCATGCACTTGAGAAACTTCTCTTCTACCTAGAGGATCCAATATGTATCCACCCATAAGTGAAAACTAAATAAATACAAAATAGCATTGGGATATTAATAATCAAGGAATTAATAATAAAATGTCTGGCACTTATCAAGTCCTTTAAGGTTTGCAAAGAAGTTATTTTATCCTCACAATCACCCTGGAAGGTAAGAGCCATTATTCCTGTGTTACAGTTGGAGAAGTTGAGGCAAGCAGATGAAGTGACTTACCTAGATAAGAATCAATTGGTTATATGGGATTTTTCTTACTAGATTGGGAAGTGCACACTAATTTTTTGATTGCCAGTACTATGGTAGGCAGTATATGTAATATATGCCACTACTCAGTGAATTTATAATCTAAAAAAAATTAGTATCTACTTGGTATAGACAGTAGATCTTGAAATAAAATTGTTTATCATCTTCAAATAAAAAAACACAGACAGAGCTAGTGTCTGAGAATGGATTTGAACTCAGATCCTCTTGTTGACTCTAGGTCTGGCACTCTCTCCATTGTGCTATCTCACTGTCTAGAAGGTTGTGGGAGATGGCCCTAGTGATGAGCCATGAAGGGAGCTGGGAATCCCCAAAGGGGGAAGTTGAGTCAATGAGCATTTATTAAGCACCTACCACATGCCAAACATTGTGCTAATTGTTGAAAGTATAAAAGAAAGGCAAAAATGGTCCTTATTGTCAAGGAGCACATGGT